>NC_089984.1:43100803-43120803 GCF_036417845.1 Apteryx mantelli
AATCCCACTTTCCAGGGATGCTGGAGTGCTCCCGTGGTGCCCGGCTCTCCCCAATCCCACTTCCTAGGGATTCTGGAACGCTCCCGCGGCACCCGGCTCTCCCCGATCCCACTTCCTAGGGATGCTGGAGCACTCCTGTGGCACCTGGCTCTCCCTGAAACCACTTTCTAGGGATGCTGGAGCACTCCCACGGCGTGGGTCTCCCCAGTCCCACTTCCTAGGGATGCGGAAGCACTCCTGCGGTGCCCGGTTCTCCCTGATCCCTCTTCCCAGGGATGCTGGAGCACTCCTGTGGTGTGGCTCTCCCCAGTCCCACTTCCCAGGGATGCTGGAGTGCTCCCGCAGAGCTCGGCTCTCCCCGATCCCACTTCCTAGGGATGCCGGAGTGGTCCCGCAGCTCCCGGCTCTCCCTGATCCTACTTCCCAGAGATGCCAGAATGTTCCTGCAGCACCCAGCTCTTTATATATATAAGAGCTCTCATTATATATATATATATATATATATATATATAAAATATAAGATATATATATATGTATATATCTTCCCATCTTCCACAGCACTTCCCAGGCTTCCGTGCCTTTCCTGGCAGCTTCCAAGCCCTTTCGGAGGCACAGGGGGCTCTGTCAGGGACAGATGCATTTCAGAATAGCGCAGCATTAACCCCGGCGACAAAGTCTGCAGTATTATAAGGACGGCGGTGTTGTGGACCACGCACATTTTTCCTGGGTGTTTGCATCGCTTCCCGAGCATGGGAGCCCCGGAAAGGCGGAGGGGGCTCCCGTGCAAACATGGGCTGGTGCCACTTGGCAGCGTTTCTGCTGCTAACGAAAATCAAGGCATTGCTGGGGATAATCCTAAACTCTTTCCAGCTGGCAGAGAGCGGGCCATAACGTTGCAGGTCGCGTCAAGTTGTGCTGGCATCAAGGTAGCAGGCAAATTAAATAAAACCATCGCAAACCACCCCAAGAGCAAGGCCACGACATTTGTCGTGGTGGAGGTTTGCTTTATGTGGTGTGTTTGTGCCTACAGCAACGGTCTTGGCGTGTTTGTTCAACGTTACAACCGCGGTGTCGAAGCTGCTGGGTACCGCTCCAAGAACGTGGAAATAGGAGTCGGTCCGGGGCACAGTCCGGGGCAAAGCTGTGAGGCGACCCAAATGTCGGGGTGCGTGGATCACCGAATTGCCTTAATTCACTCCTGACGGAGCATTTGCAGTGTCTTCTGTAATTGATTAGATTCATGAGGACTTGTCACTTAATGTCCCACTCCTAAAATGTCCAAACCAGAACCGATAGTGACAGCCCAAGCTACTTAGTCCCTAATTACTCATCCCGTACCTCTGCCCTTATTTCCTTCTGATTAGGTTTCTCTGAGCTATCTACAGGAATTAAAAAAAAAAAAAAAAAAAAAAAAGGAAGAAGAAGAAGAAGGAAAGAAAAGAAGAAGGGAAAGAGAAGGGAAGACAAAGAAGGAAGAAGAAGAGAAGAAGAAGAAGAGAAGAAGAAAAGAAGAAGGGAAGACAAAGAAGGAAGAAGAAGAAGGGAAGAAGAAGAAGGAGAAAAGAAGAAGAAAAGAAGAAGAAGAGAAGAAGAAGAAAAAAGGAAGAAGAAGAGGAAGAAGAAGAACATAGCATGAAATGAAACACCTGTGGGAGTGGCTTAATGAGCAGTCTCAGATAACCTAAGTGCCACCAGCAGAGGACTTTGATAAGGAGGAAAGCTCTGAAACTGCTCGTAAGTCTTGTGGGAATGGTCCTGGAGCTGGGTCTGCTCCACCAACATGAGGGAGGATGCGCTGGTCTCACAGCTCTCATACGGGTGCTGCGAAAGGGATGGGAAACGTCCGCATGAGAAATGGTTCAGGGCCTTTGAATCATGCCTGAGGTCCTCCTGCCCAGCGTGCCGCTGGAAGATGTCGCCCATGCTATGATTGCATATCAAACGCTTTCTTAAATCAGCTTTCAAAAATCATACATTTATGGGCATAATGCCATCATGTTGTGACTAAAAATGCCATATCCTGTTTACAGGCTTCACCTGGTGGATGTAGCACTGCTCTGCGTGGACTCAGTAAATGCTTTGGATTTTGCAAAGCACTAAGTTAAAAGTACATAAATCTTAAAAGTACATTGACGCTTAAAAAAAAAGAAAAAGGCTACCCTGAATTTATCAACACTTATATTTGCAGGTCACACTTTACTTGCACTTATAAGTTTAAGCCTAACCCTTCTCATTACTTCAATGCCTCTTTTAAACCTCTAATGCATATTTAAGTGGTAGTATTAAAAAACAGTGTGTCAACTGCCATTGATGTGCGATGTAGGGCATTGACCCTTTGAACGCATTATCATGTCGTTGGACCTGTTAAATGTAGCCATTTCTGTTGCTCTTAATTGGGTTGTGCAGCTTGCAGCGGTTGCAAGTGGTTACAGTTTATGCCATGAATTATAATAACAATAATATCACTTAGCGCAGCGGAGATCCGTACGGGTACCAAATGCAGGCGCTGCATGCGCGGGGATTGCTCTCGTTCCTCTAGCACCATGCCCGTTTAACGGGACGGGGGCCACTCATGAAACAGCGTACTGTTCCATGTGAGTCTTTTTTTTTTAAATATCCGGCCCTGAAAAAAGAAATCTGATACATCCTATCTGCTTTTGGTAGGAAACAGCAACTTCTTTTTCCCTTTTTCTTTTTTTTTTTCCTTTTCCTTTAAAAAATTGGATGTCAGAATTCATTTGGACTAAGGCCAGGATATTTTATGGCAAGTTTCAGCAGCTGAAAATATTTGCATCTGATTTATAAAGTTTTGTAAATCAGTGTAAATGCAAGTCAGAGTCGAACCGTGGTGGCACTGCCTGCCATGCTGTAGCAATTAGAGGTTGGCCCGTGCTGAATCCCTGGCAGAGAAGTTGCCTGAACTTTGGATCGAGCTTCGTATTATCATGGGCCAAACCAAAACTCTGGGCCCTGACACTCCCGAGATATAGAGATAGCTGGGTCTGGCTGGAAATCCTATAGCCGAGACCTATCTCCAATAATTAGTACTGTTGTCTCTAAATATCAGTGAACGTCGTGATGTTTTATCATTTGCAGCTGGACACGCCTGAGCACCCTTTAGGCTGGCCCGGCGCTCCCAAAGAGCAGATAATTAAAAACAAGGAAAACAGCCCCCAAGCAAGTGCCAAACTACATGTCCAAATGCAAAATGTGTAGTAATTGCAATAGTAACAGTGGCGATGACAGCAACAATCATTTCTAGCCTAGCAGTTTTGTTTATAAAAATGTTAGCAAAAGGTGCAGAGCCGGAAACAAATAACTTTACCTCAGCCCCTTTATTGCAAAAACATAATAAAGTGCAAGCCAAGAAGTAAATTCATTGCGAGTCATATTAAAGGTTTTGGACCAAAGTGAAGCTGTTACAAACTACATCTGTAAAAATTGTGTAATTATTATGGGTGGGTAAAATCTGGCAGGAATTATTTTCTTAAGTAAAGCGTAAAAGAGAACAGATGTGCTGTAACTGACACATTTGGGTTTTGCCAGTTTCACTAATTCGGTACAAAAAGTTGATCTCATTTATCATATTATTCAATGTATTTCACATTAGCAAGACAACGGTGACTTTCTTCATTGTCTCATTTTTAAAGCCTGAGAAAAAAAGGGGGGTGGGGAAGGTTGTCTCGCAGAAAGAAAATTAATTTGTTTTATTGGGCACTGAAAACCCAAGTCTTTTGTCAAACAGAGAAGAAAACATATATTTGGAGGGAGAGCTAGGTCACTAGTTAAATGTCAAGGTCTGCTAAAATCAAAAGGTAGGAGGGGTGGGTGACAATGAAATCTAAGTAGAAAACCATAAATGTAAAGAAACACCACTATTTCTGGGCTAGGGTGGAATGAGAAAAATGGCCAAAGACAAAGATAGGCAGCCCGGGTCTGGAAGTAATTACGGCCGAGTGAAGACAACTGAATTCCATATTACTTTGGTGGACGTCTGTAAAGGCAGTTTGGGGAGGTATTTTGGTAAGGTTTACTTTTTGGAGCTTAGCAACATAAATTTGTTGTCACTGAACTATTAAATAAAATAGACACATGTTGGCAAGGGGTGCGCGGCGGAGGGATGGAACTGATTAAGGGACAGCCTATGAAATAATAGCTTAAATGGGCCCACTGCAGGATTTTAATATCCCATGACAACACTCAATTGTCAAATTCTGCTAGGGTGTCCAGGATGCTACTAAAATTAAGCCAGAAATTCCTAGATTTATTCTATTTTTTCTACAGTTAAGAACAGGAAATGCCAGTAAGCTGTGAGAATCTAAGCAAGAAACAAGAAACTGGGAAGAAAAGAGGATGGTCTAAAATTTTATGAGATTTCTGCCATTAAATCTATAACAAATGTCTTTCACCTACACACGATAAAGAGGCAATGTGGGATTTTAATTGGACTTTTGGCTTTTCTTCATTTGATTTAAACCTAGGTAGAATTTCAAACAATAACACTGGAACACCTGGTTAACACGTTAGATGATATGTAGAGTTGTAAATTGTGGTTTTAATAGGTGCTCACGGGGGGATTGCAAAGGGTCCCATTGTTCGGCTTGGCAGATATTAAAAAAAGTTCATGAACTACTGGGATTTAAAACCTGCTCACATGATTTTAATATTACCCCAGTAATGTAATTTGATAATTTGACCGAAGTTGCGGCCAATTTGTGGACAGAGAATCTAATGGTCACGTTATGTGATTAAAGTGCCCTGATACAAGACTAAGCATAACCCCCGTTTTAATTTGTCGTAACAGGCCAATTCGGAGAACAGCAACAGTTACTGAAATCTGATAATCATCATATTACATGGGCATAATCAAAGAAATGCAGAGAGGAAGTCTGCTTCCAAGAGCAAACGCAGCCCGCAAACACTCCATGCACCTCTCGGCTGCAAGAACTTCCTAGGGTGAGTCTGTTTGGCCAGGAAACTTTCTCTTCCTTTCCAGTTTAAGAGCAAGGACTCATCGGGTTTAAGAAAAGAGACTAGTTACTTGAAAAAAAATTTTTTTTTTTTTGATTTTTGAGAAACTCAGGCTTATTCCTGCCATCTAAGTTCACTTTCTGACTTCAGGCCTCCTACGGAGTCAACGGAGAGAAGCGGACTGCCAGAAAGGGAGGCATCGTTAAGGGAGTTAATAGTTTTATCTACTATTTGTCCCTAGTTTCTGTCTGCCTTTGCTGAGATTCTCCTCCGATTTCCAACAAGTTAAAAGAAAAACCTCGGACCAGAAACTTTTCCCATCCGTCCTTCTCTCTTCACTCGTTAGCTGTAATTTTACACCTCGCTTTCCTCCTCCACTTTGCTACCTAGGAATCTTTCACAGATAACAAGACCTCCCCCAGGCCCTGATTCAGCAGAGCGCTTAAGCATGTGCTTAACTTTAAATACCTTTGTAAAAGCTTTTGCTGAATCAGGATCTTCGCCTTTCTCCTCATCTAACTGCTGTTCTCCCCTGGTTATTGCAGTATTTGCTTACAGGAAAATCTGAGCCCAGAGCTCGCGGGTGATGTCAGCACTTTTTTTGCCCCATCCAGCTGAAGCGTTGAGACGCTCTCAGCACAAGAGCAGGGCGAAGGCGATGCAGCGGGTAATTAGGTGCCGGCTTTTTATCTGTAAAAAGTTGCGCTGCTGTCAGATCACTTCCACCAATGCCCAGCAATGGCATGGAAGACAGAGGTCCGAGCATAAACTGGTGTCTGAAAACGTGTAGTGTTTGGTCTCCGTTTCTACCAAGGAAGTTAGGTGCAAATACCGGCCACGTTCAAGTGCTTTCCTTTCACAAATTCGGTCCAAACGGCCAAGTGATTGCTATGCGCCCATACCAAGATGTTCCCTCACAGCTGCTTAGTACAGCTGTTTTAAGAAAGATGTTACTGTCCTTAATAAACTGTTAATAAGGGAAGGTTTAGTACCCTTCGCCAGAAGGCAGCAGTGCAATGAGTCTTTCGTTCATTTTAAAAGATATCATGGACCAGTGCAAACAGGACTGTAATTATTCACTGCAACGAGAGTCAGGCGTAGGACATACCCATGATGCCGACCACTTCATTTTGACTTTTTTTTTAGAACACCCTGATTATATAGATTGTCTTTCACTGCCAAACTGCAACTACATAAAAAGTTTTCGAGCTAAAAGGTGAGCTACAAAAGTAACGACGCTTGCAGAGTCCTCCTCTCTGCTTCTCGTTTGCATGAGGAAGTTTAATCGTGTGAAAAAGGGTTCCTGGCGCTTTTTATGATGACTAAGGGGGTGGTTGTAGGCCAAATTTTTCAGAGAAAATGACACACAAACCTGCAGATGGAAAGGCGTGACAGTCCGCCAGGTTGACCTCACGTGATCGTTACCAACTGTGCCACATGATGCAAAAGGGGTGTAAAATGTCAAGAAAGAGAAAACACAACAGTTATATTTAATACTTCTTTCACGCTCTGATTGCACAGGTGTTAAAGATTGACAGCAAAAAAAAAAAAAAAAAAAGGGAAGAGATGGAGAATCAGTCCAGAATATGCAAGAACTCGTATAGTTTCCTGCTGTCTCTGTGTAACATCTTTCCTTTTTCTATGCTGAAGGACTGAAGGGCTCAGAGGCAACAGAGGCTAAAAAAAGATTTTCCATAACATTTGATGTCTGGGAGCAAAACGGGTAGGGGGGGAAGACTGTGTGTGGGTCACTAATTTTTGCTGTCGAACTTGGCATCTGTCTGGATACACAGGAAAAAAACATAGGGCTCTTAGGTAGACTAGGACAAGCTTTTCTCCCCTTGCAAGTAAAGAAGCACAAAACAACCAAATAAGCCTTTCATGAATGCAAAAGTCCTGCCCTGGGAGAGCAGTGGCTGGATGAAACTTGGATGGGTTTTACACTGATTGTGCTGTCTGTGGCGTTTCTGCAATCAAACCTTGGTAAGCCTGGAAGTGTAAGGCAACCACAAAGGACCCAAATTATGTCCGATGGGTTTTTGTTTTTCTTCTCTCCAATAAACATGTTTTCAAATTCAAGTTAAGTAAAGGTTCGATCAAGAATTTTCTTCCCCATAGTAGCTGAATGGTTAGCAAAATTAATTTTTTGAAGTTTTTTGCTTCCTTTCTTGGCTCAGATGGGAGTGAAAGCTGATGTTTTCTAAAGGTTCATGTCATAAAAAAGGAGAACAAACACGTTCTCATAGGATCCAGTACACGTCTGGGCTGAAAATACATTTTGGGGTGAATTGCAAAAACAAATTAAAATCTCTCTGCAAGTCCCACTTCTACTTTGATGTGTAATGTGAACTAGTCAACTGATCATGGCAAGGCTGTAGGTATTTGGGGTTCATTAACCCAGTGCTATCAAAATATGGTGTAACATTACCTCCATAAAGTTACTTCTTCCTCTCTCCAGTCTAAAGCTTTTTAGGGAATAGAAAGTATTTTCTTTTATTTGAAAAATCACTTAACACATCCAAGATTCACTTAGAAATAAATAAGAATGATTAGAAGGAGGGAATCGCTCCCAAACGCTAGGGAAGTTTGGGATTAGCCTGAAACGCACCATTCAACACCATTGGCTAGGCCATTCTCCAACTTGGAGCTTTGAACTAAGGCTTAAGAAAAATAAACACATTTCTGCTTGTGCGCTGAAGGCTGACACGGACCTAACGACTCCACGGCGAGCTCGGAGTTGTCCCATTAGACTCAGACGAGTCAGTCTGCGTTCACGTGGATGTGAGGAGATCAGCATCTTGGCCGGTAGCCTTGAGTAGACGCAGAATTGTCAGTGACTTGGGGAAGTTACTGAAGAAAGGCTTGTTCAAGGAGTTCTTATATGCTAGAACCAGGAGCAGAAGGGTCAGAATGATGCATTTAATGAAATACTCCATCATTTTCCGTTTATGCCAAAACAGGTTGGAGAAAAATCTGATCTTCTAAGAGATCACCCAGCCAAGCCAAACCAAACTCAAGCAAATCAAATACACTCTAAAGAGGGTGAATATTTTTGAAAACTAGAGTGCTGAGAGCCTGTGTGAGCCAGGGAGAACGAGCGGAGTGGTATAAATGTCCGTTTTTTCGGGTTCACCATTACTGATACGCACATACTAAGCGCACAGTGCAACCGCTGGAAGACAGGAGGGTCTCAGAAGGCCCAGACTGAAATCCTCAGCAAACCCCCTGTGTGCCTCATTCATTTCGAGAGGAAATGTCATGGGACTCAGGAGGCTCCATTCATTTTTTTAAGCCGTTACACTAAATACGTCTAATTAAACACCGCGCACAGTGCCACGCGTGCTTGGCAAAGAAAGTTTTCTCTTCCCAACGAGCTGTGCAGTTTCATAATACTCAGGCAGTATTTAGAGAACAGGCTTAATTGGAATATTCCTTATCGTGGATAAAATTGGGTTGTATTTTTTAGTGCTTGTTAAAAGGGACGTGCTGTAAAATTGTCTAAACATTGCTTGTTTAGTTCATGTGCACTAGTAAATAGCAGCTGAACTGTTACTGTTAAATGTTCGGTTTAAACACATACCCAGGTACCTATCCTCCTCTAAATCAACAGTTTTCCTCCAGAGTGATGTCAATAGACTGCTGCACATGGTACTTTCTTTTTTTTTAATAATATCTTCATTTTAATGTGGATATTGCCTTTTCACCTGGGAGCGGGGCTCTATTGAAATTCTAATGGGAGAGCGTATTCTTTAACATTCGAATACCGAGGGCCTGTGTAGACACAGAGCGGAATGAGAGATGTAGCATTAACTGACTTTTTCCCCCCCCCTGCAGAAGAGGGGCTTATGTGGGTCAGGCTTGCAGGGTTTTTCCCTTCATATTTGCCTCCAGTTTCATAGCAACAATAATTTTAAACTTTATATTCAGCGGAGGAAAAAGGAATCCAAAAGCACCTGAATTACTGTACTGTACAAGGGAATTTAATTAAGAATATACACATTAGAATTTCAGTGGGAGCGCCTATTTAATGTTACTTTATTAAGCCTTCTATCAAACCCTTTTTTATGTATATCAGTTGATATACAATTAATCTGCTCTCTTGTGAGAAAAAAATAGCACCTGAGGTGGATGAAAAGTGTCAGATTATAATAATTATAAGCAGCTGTTCACTTGGAATCACCTCTGGCCTACATGGGGGATGCTGTGAGGTACCACTTCTCACAACAGACCACCTCATTAGACTTGACCTTCCCAGCTGGGTATTTCATTTGTGTTTTTTTAATGGGTTTGTATACCGCAAATCACAGCCCCTCGCGAAGACTGGCTCTTTGTTGCCGCAACAAAAGAGAGCAATGCAACTTAAAGAAAAAGAAAAGGTTGCTACCGTGCACTGCCATAATACCGGCGGTGATATAGGTGACTTTTGAGCAAGCGGTTGGTAATGCAGAGCGGTCTTGGTTGGGATGAATGCATGTTTCCGAGCTTTCAAGCTGTTCGATTCTCTTCAGTTTCCAGGTGCTAAAAAAAAAAAAAGGTGTTTGTGCAGTTCTTGTTGCACTTTAGACCATGATGCTTGTCGTCTTAACTCCGTCTCCAAATAGCACCGGGACACTAGAGACAAGCCGAGCTGTGTCGGCAGCGGAGATCGTCCTGCTCCCAGACAATGAAAAATGGACTCCAAACACCTATGGACCAGCCTGGAAATGAATGCAAGAGGAATTTGATGTATGCATGAGTTTGTGAGTGCGCCTACAAGAGCGTGTGTAAGTGTATATGTAGAGGCAGTGTTCCTATAGATGCATCTTGTGTACCATATATATGTGCACATGTACGTATACAATTAAGAGATTAAAAAAGCTTCGGAACAATATATCTGGTTTCTTTTCCCCTTCCATTTATGTTTGTAATAAACTCACTCTCATACAATTAGCCTCAATTGTTTTTATATCTTCTGAGGCAATAATATAGGCAGCCTGGGGAATACAGTAGTAATCCGTATACCTGTGTTCATTTACCCAAATCACTATGGTTACAGCCAGGGCAAATTGTTTACTGTGAGAATCTTTGGAGCCCCTTTCCAGCTACTAATGACCTTTCTGTTCATCCAATAACATCAACAAACCGGGGAGGCTGCCCACACCATTAAAGCCAATTGCCTCTCAAGTTACTGAGGGAGTTGTGCTTTTCCTCATTTATTTTCTCTCATCTGATGTAACTCACATGCCACTTTCTTGTCTTTAAAGAAGGGGAAAAACTGTGGATTATTGATTTGCTTCTGAACAGAAGACCAACCTAAAAGCCCCAATGAATTGTCACTCATTATTGAAATTACTGAACACTAATTAAACTGGCAGCTCAAATCCCAGCAGGCCACACTCATCTGAAGCTGAAATTCAGACACTTGGACAGTGGAAGAGAGAAAGCGTTAGCAACCACCAGGATTGTAATAAGCTTTGCATTAATTTTTGTTTCTTAAAGGCACATGCAAGGTTTGTCACTGAACAGGCAACATGCTACCTGTAATCAGGTTGAACCTGCAAAGCCTTTTTCCTGGTTTCCTTCCAGTAGGTATGGTTCCAAATAAGGATCCCACGGTTCCCGGATGATGCTCCGTTCCTGGTGCAACGAACCAGCCGCAGCACAGCATTAAAGAAATGTGCAGTACGTTAGTAGTATAATGGAAAGGCAGACTCCGATGATGCTGGCCGAAGAAAGAGTTTAGCATTTAAATTGGCTGGCTGAAAGGAAACTGAGTCAGAAAATGTATATAGCTGCATGCCTGCAATATTGCTGGAGCTTCTCGAGCAATATTAAATGCTAAAGATCATCTGGAATTCACAGAGCCCAGTTTATAAAAAAACATCTTTGGCCCATTTTCACAGGATGTTCAAACTAGGTATAAATTATGCATGCCCATGGTTAATCAACCTCTCTTTTTTTTTGAGGGCCTGAGCAGTAACCCTTCATTTGTTCAACCTCAAAGAGGGCAGAACCAGCGGAAAGAGGGCTGGGCTAAGTATTTAAGTTACAGGAGGTGTTTATGAACAGGACTGTATGAGGATGTTGCCTGCATAGGGGGAAGGAAGGAGAGACCTGGCCTCAGTCATCCCATAGGTCCCTCTCAGTTTTATGGCCCCCTCACAGGGTAGGAAAAGAAAGCACAGACACTTCCGAAAAATGTTGGATCTTGGATAGTTATCATCTGCTCTTTAGAATAATAGTTACTGTTGGTACCAGAAAAATCAGAATGATAGAAAACAGAAATTACTGTGTTGATTTAAGTGGTCGTGTGTATCACGTCCAAAGAGAACGCTGTCAGGGGGATATATGCATATTCTGCACAGCATATATGACTGCTGTTTATAAATATAATTTACCATATATGTTCATCCCATGCCAGAACTGGTTTGGAAGAAATTGCAAAACAATTTTAAAACAAATTTCACTGTTCTCTCTATATACCAATTCCTCCTACATTTCCCAGCAGCTGGTCCTTGGGACAAGACTGGCAGAAGGCTGTTGGGGGACTGCTGGAAAGAGAAATCTTTTAGGCAAATATCACTCTAGCTGAAACACTTTGCGTGTTTCTAAGTGGAGGAGGGCCCTTCCATCTGACAGCCACAAAAATTGAATCTTGTAGTTTATGTTGAAGGCTGAAATTGTTTTAAAAGTTTTGCAAGAAGCAGATCTGCACAGTATATGTATTATGAGGGCCTTCCACAAGTAGAGCTTTTTTTGGAAAGTCTAAGTAAAACTATTAATTATTTAATTATTCTAATAAAAAATTAATTGGATTTTAGAACAAAAGGACGTGCAAATATCACCTTTCTATATTTAAGTGTGGAAACTAAGCTGCAGGGATTGACTTAGGAGAGAAAGGAATGAAGAGCCACAGTGAAAATGCAAATGTCCCGTTATACTCTGCTTAACCCACTGCTGCGTTGTTGTCCCCATGCTGTTGAGTTCATCCTAGCTCAACACCATGAAACCTAGAGGGAAGTCGTCAGCAGGGTTCTTAATATTGAAAACTTCTAAATGAGATACAGTGTCCATCCTCATTGGACGTGGTCAATAGTCAATGTCATGGTCAATGGTCAACTTGTCCAGTGCTCAATTTGACAAGGTCCCAGGTAGATACAAAACCGAAAGCCACCTGCTAAGGAAGGACTCCTTGGCCAGCCCTGGACATTTGAAGGCAGGATGTTTGGATAACTTTGGTCTTTAAGAAAAAAGAAAGCTTTAGCCTACCTATAGGTTTGTGTCAGCCTATGTTTCAACATTATCTCCACGAGGAAATGGGTTAGAAAAGTTAAAAGTGAGTTCTGTGTGTATGTATCTGCACAGGGCAAGGTGCAGTCGCCCAGCTGAGGCTCCCTGTGCTCTGCCCAAAAATGCGAGAGGTGAGGGAAGGGCAACCACACCAGGGTAGGAACTGACCGGTTCTCGTGGCTTTTTTTTTTTAAGAGTTTTCTGTATGTTACAGAGCAGTCTATCTTTGCTTATTTTGATTGAGTTCCAGACGTGATACTCTGTTACACAAACAATTATTTTCTGCCTCGGTCGTTCAGATGACTTTTAATGACTAGATAAATGGATGGGTCTTGGTCCTGGCACAAACGTGGCCTGAGAGTGACACTTTTCCGGGCAGAAATCCCCCCAAGCTACTGCTCCCCCTGGGCCCAGTCCTGCAGGGTGTTATGTACACCGATTCAATAAAAAGCCTAGGATTGCCACTTAATTTTGAACACCTGCGTAGCTCTGCGGGCAGCAGCAGGTCCCGGCACATGCATAAAGAGCCGAGCCAAACCGAGGCAAGGAGCTGGGCACCTGGGGGGAGCAGCTCGTCAGCAGCACCACGAGCCAATTAGGAAATACACATCCAGTAGCGTTGAAATCCCAACCACGGGTCTTTAAAAGAGAGCTCAGGTCGTGCTTGACCTTCTTGCTCATAGGAATTTCAGCTTCTGCAGTGGCATGTGGGCAGAGGTGAGTGGTTGTAGTGATTGCACTGTGGCGGTGAAGTGCTGCTGTTTTATTGTAATTAGAGGGGGAGCAGTTTAACAAAAGTGCTACTAGCAAACAGTGCAATATTTCCAGGCATCTCTTTTGCAAGTCACCATCAAGAGGAAAATAATTTCCATATGCTGGCACTGTGTCCTGGTTTTTATAAGGGTCAGAGGGATATTTTTTCCCCAGAGCAATGCTTAGCTTTTTGAAAAAAGTAACATTCCATATCTCCTTAAAGCCTTGGAGTCATCCCTTAAAGCAAGAATCAGTTATTTAATTCTTCTCCTAAACAAAATTTAGGACAAACTAATATTTATTTATTTTAGAATATCCTTGGTAGCTGAACAATAACTGGTTAGAGTACAATGCAATCCTCCTCCATGCACGAAGCATCTTTTTAATATGCCCTATCATGAAATTAATTGGACATTAAATAGCAGGAGAAAGACATATAATAAAACCTGCGGTTATCGCAGTTCCCAGTGTGACAATACCCAAAGGTTTGAAGGTTTAGTTAAGCTCCCAAAGTTTAAATACTTTTCCAAACCTCGTTGGGCTAGAGAGGAGCAGGCATTCTCGTAAGGATTCCCGCTGCTCCCGGTTTTGGCCAGGGCTGCGCGGGCTGTCAGAAAAGCCTTTGTTACCAAACTTCGCTAATCCCACTTGTGTCAAAAATGAGGAAATGCAGTGCTCGTGCAACAACGGCGCGAAGGAGAAAGTTAATCGCTTGGACTTTTCAAAACAAACCAAAAAAACCCCTTGGTTTGGAATTATTCCTATCCAAATGTACCCTGTCCTGATTAGACTTCAGAAGAAAAGATTAAGCAATCTCTTTTTCTGTGTAGCTGTTTGAGAAACTGGGAAAGCTCTGTCTAAAGCTTACGCATGCCAACTGTGGCTGAGTACTTCAAAATCTTTAGTGGAAAGTGTATTTTGTCAGCAAGAACCTAAGCTGCTTGAGTAAGCTCGTCTTTGGAGGATCTTTAGACAGCTCTATACGGGTGTGCGCAAAAGCGGGTTCAACGCCCAAAAGCATGCAGAAATGATACCAGAAGGTGTCTGGAAAATTAAAGCTAGGTGCCCTTGTCTCCTCTGCAGAAAGCCTGCCCTGGCAGCAGCTGCCTCCTGCCCTGCCAACCCAGGCACGCGGTGCATCATGGCAGCCCTACGCATTTGGGTTGTTTTTAACAACACTCAAAACTTTGAAATAAAATAGACACTTGAGTTAGTCGTAAACCTATTCTTCCTTAAAAAAGCAAGTTAGAAGGGAAAAATTTTTTTTCCAGTCTTTATATTACCTGCAAAGATTTTGCAGCTGGGCATTTCTAACGTTTCCAAACTTTTCCCGCACTGCGGCATATGGAAAGCAGCCTGGAAATGAAACCCTTCCTTCGAGAGCGTTGCAGTTGTGCTACAATATGGCTCTTCCCTGCTTTTATTTTTCACTTCCTGTGAGAATTAAACAGATTGAAACGTACCGAGTTTGGGAGTGAAGGGCGAAACGTCTTAATTAACTGCCCGGAGAGCACCGCTCCTCGCTGGGCTGGCAGCGCGTTGCCTCCGACGGGCCTTCGCGATCCGGAGACGGAGAGCCACTGAGATTTGCCACTTTCGGCAAAAAAAGGCGTAAAAATTTTCTCCGGGCCTGTACCGCAAAGCCAACAGCAGGCAACACAGCAACACCACCAGATTTCTCCTGCTCCCACATTTCAGAATTACTTTCTTCTTTCTTTCTTTATTATTATTTATTTTTAAAACAGCTAGGTAAAATGGATTCACCGTCATGGGAGGGGCAGCAAGTGTATGCTGTGTGTGAAAGCTTCTTACCACCGGGTTTTCAGATTTACTGCGTAGCCCCGAGAATGCAAATAGGGGCAAAGCATCGCATTTTCCAATTTGTGGTCCGGATGAAATCATGCAGCTGGGCAGAAGCCACATAGCCCATAGCGCTTGGGGTTGCGCTGTGTGGCTGAACACTAAACAGATACGGAATTTAAAGGGAAATCTAATAGTAATGGTTCATCAAACGATTATGCCAGCTGTGAAGAGGAAGAATAGACTAATATGACAAAGACTGAATAAGAAAGCATGTTTGCAAGAGTAGCAAAAGCACTTTGAATTTTTGCATTCCTTTGGGGGAAAAATATATATATTTATATTTATATATAAATTAGTTCTTAAAATGTTTCAAATGTTTTGATACCCCCCCCCATCCTGATTTTTTTCAGTGTCTTTTTTTTTTTTAAACAAGAGATGTCAGGCAAGGACTATCTGGAAAAATAGCATGGTATAAGTCAAAGATAAGCCCTGATGTTGAGTGAGTGAGTGGGAGGCCTCCTATTCAGGCTGGAAAAAAAGCAATTACGAAATACTTGCCAATCCAGAAACAGAATTTTGAAGGCGCGTTTTAAAATGCTTCTCCAACTGCTTCTTGCGCCTGGTTGGGCTTGAGCCTGAAGAGGCAGTTATTTAAGCACTTGAAAGAGACTAAAGGCTCAAATCTAATCTCAAATACTCAAACGCGTATCACCGGGTATCTTGAAAAATCCACGACTCTACTTGCACATGCATGCCCAGAAGTGTGTTTTCCAAGCCATGCGGAGCTGCAAACCCACGGATTAGAGATTAGAAATGAGCCGCACCGTTTGAACTCCAAAAAAAAAAAAATTTTTTTATCTTTATCATGACCTTCCAAAACAGTGTAACTATTTGATTCCTGTGTTGTTGAGGATACTGAATTTCTAAATGTTTGGTGAATCACATGCATGTTAATTCTTAGAAAAACTTGTTCATTTGTTATTAGAATTGATTGATTTTCTTTGGTTTTACAAACACACTCCGGAGCCTAGGAATTTAAAGCACTTGTGCCGTCTTGCTACCCTGTAGCTTAGAAAACTCACAGGCATTTTAAGTTTTCAGTTCTAAGACAAACTGGGTCATTTTAAAGGGGTGAAAACATTTTTCTTTAGACAAAACTGCCTACAACGCCATGCTGTATTGCTGAAAGACAAGAGGATAAAAGTGACAGACCTCTCAGAAGAAAAGAAAACCAGTCCTGCCATTTATGGATGAAAAACCAATCTTCATCAGTCCCCCGGGGCTAGAGGTTTATAATATCATGCAAGGAGAGCATTGTAAAATTGGACCAGCGTTCATTAGGAAAGGGGAACACCCACCCTTTTAAACTAAACTAGAAAACGTCGATATTTGCACAATTTCTCTAGCTAGTTCTGGTATTTCCCGTATACCTTAGTTCTGGTTTGGTACCTTTTACCCAACGCAGTTGTGGCTGTTTGGGGGAGCACAAGCTATGTACCAAAGTAGAGTATAATGTGAAAGTCTGGATGATACCAGGCTTGAACTTTGGAGCATCTGGAGATAAAAATACAAACTGTTCCAGCTTGGCATGATGAATGGACTTGGCTGTTTAGGATCTGTAACCAAACTTGCCTCCCTTGGGTCATCAGTGGTTTCCAGGTGAAACTTCCCCAATGCCCGTGCAAATCTGATTTCACCAGGGCTTGCGTTATTGGACTGTGAAAAGAGGAGGAATTAAGTCAAAACAGCCCGCAACTGGAATCTATTCCTTCCCTCTGCGTGTCTAAAAATACACCAACTTTCCAGAGTCCTGCTGAGACTGGAGACCCTTTGGCCAGCAACAGCTTGCCTCTCCTAGCGTGGTGGTACGCCTTGCCAAGCACTAACGACACAAAAAGCTTCTGGCACTTGTCCCTTCCCTTTCAAAGGTCCGGGGCAGGAGAGGAAACGCGCCAGTAACGTGTAACACCTGTGCACCGCTTCCACCCTGATGTCATCCGGAATAGCCTGCGCTCCCCTCTCGGATGCTTTGGATAGATGTAGACGAGAAAATTGGGATTCCTGGCAAGCCTGGCTGAAGCAATTTGTCCTCTTGATAGGCTTGAAAAATGGGGTGTGAGAATTTTCTCCGCTCGGACAAAAGGCAATTTTCAAGGCCAAGACCATCAACGATAAAACGGCTTTGTCCAACTCTGAGCACAATTGGCCATTTGTTAATATTTTATTTGTTTAGCACCTATAAGGCAGCGGGTGCTTTGCAGAAAAATGCAGAAGTGATCGTTTCCACCCTTTGAATGTATACAAGACTTTATACAACAAGAAAAATAAAGGGAGAAGCAGATCAGAAGTGGCAGCAACAGAATCGTGTTTTTTCACAGAATTATTTGTGCACTTTTTTGGGGGGGGGGAGGTTGGTTGCCTGTTGCTTGCACTTTGCTGTTTGTTTTCAACCTGGTTTCCCAGTGAGATGAGGATTGTACCATCGTGTGCTCTGGAGGAGTATCTGTCGGTCTGCGAGTCCTCCCAGGAACCTTTTAACCTGTTGTCCAATTTCAACCAAATTTCACAGAAGATACCGGATTCCTGGAACTCATTCCCACTGTTGCGTTCTTCACGGCGTGTGACCTCAGAGTCGCCTGCAGTCGCTAAAGCCATTTGTTCAGGCTATGAAAAGCCGAGAGGTGGCAGAGGGGACGTGGTAGCTGGCTGGCCAGGTGGGACGCACGTGGTCCACCACGACGGCAACAAGGCAGGAGATGTGTGGAAGCACATCAGGGACACAGGTACTGATAAGATAGAGGAGAAATAAGGGAAATCTGAGGTAGTAGAGGGGAATTAAAGGAAGGAGGAATGTGGAGTTCAGCTAGGGGATGCAGAGGTTCTTGGTGTCACCTCCAGCCACGCAGCCACGCTCCTTGCAGGGTCTAGAGTGGGACACGGGTCCAGCCAGGCATTTGCCATGCAATTTAATGGATGATTTTTTTTTACGTGAAGCTGGTTACAAAATATTGCTATCTGGCCTAGCTTGCCCTCGAGAGACCTAGCACCCTGTTAATCACACAGGAATCTCAGGTTTCAGCTCAGGAAATAGTAATTCTGTGTTAGGGAGTATCTAATGTAGGGTGGAAATAGTGAGTAGATTTTCTGCGGGTGAGTAAATCTTTTGGAGATGCTCTGAATAATGCAAGTGACATCTCACTCTCTCCCCTAGCCCTCTGTTATTACAGTTGTTGGCCTGAGGACAGTACATATTCATCACACGCACATGTGAAGGCACGTTCTTAGGTGCTTCTTATCCCTCTGGGCAGTTTCTCAGGCTTTACATTGAAACAGATTTGCAGAGAATCGGCCCAGTTGAATAATTTTTATTTTGCCAGCTTGTCTCAATGCTTTGTCCATTTACATAATAAACACATTTCTGGTAGCATTCTGCCTACATTTCCAGGTCAGCGGGAGATTTATCAGAAGCTTAGGAAGAGCACTTCATCCCTTGCCCCAGGGGAAGGGAGCTTTCTGAATTTTGCCAGGACACAAGAAAACAGAGGGGATAATAAGTTGCTGGTCCTCACAGAGAGCTCGCATGTAGCCATGCTGAACACCTTGCATGAGATACCATTAACTCTTGTGCTCCTTTAATTCTTGCTTGCAACCCAAGGATAATATTCTTGGGCTTTTTTGTTATTTGAGAAGTCTAGACTAATAGCTCAATGCCCTCCTAGTCTGATAAGCACTTTGCAAAGCAGAACCATATCAGGAATTCTTCTATTTCTGAGCTGAGTGTAGAAGAAGATATGGTCTTCCATTTTGCTATGAAATATATAGTTTGAGGTTTAAAATAAGACTGATTTATTCCCTTGTGTGGTTCACAGATTTCCCTTGTCGCTTGCCTGTATTAATATGACCAATGTGAGAATTTGCATTTACTCGTTCTTATGAATGATGGTTCATAGACTTAGGAGGGTTCGTTTTATCGGACAGGAGCGATCCCCGATGGCCCGAAGATGCTTTGCTGAGAGTCTGGTATCCACACCCAGAAAAATGTCGCAAGTCATTTGATTCTGAGTAGGTGCATCAAAAGTAGCTGTCTGTGAAACTCTTAGGAATACGACAGCTGGGACCTGAAGAGCTCAGTAGGCAGCTAGAGACAAAGAGTTGAGGCAGTTTGTGAACCTCCCCAAAAGGGATGGATTTCTAAAACCCCAGGAGCAGCTACCTTCTCCAGTATCCATGACTACTACGTTAACTTAGACCTCAAATTGAGGTCCTTCTCTGCACCCCTTTCACCCCCCTTAAGAGTTACTCTCATCATAAATAACAAAAATTTGAACTAAACTCATGTAGTCAATAAAGTGTCAGACTTCTGTGAATGTGCAGCTACTGAAGATGTTGTTACTGCTGTGATGTAGCCATTCAGTGCGATTTTTCAGATATTTTGGGGGGTCTGGATGCTTTGGATTCCTACTTACCTGTCCCCTCTTGGTGGCTTTTCTTTCCTACCCCATCTGGGTACAGTGAGCTCAGCGAGGACAAACAACTCTGCTAAATCAGAGGGTCTCGCACGCGTGCGCCTCCAGCAAAGGAAAATGTGAAAGTGCCTCTGTGATTTATTGCAGCGTCAGTGCTCATGCCATTATTGTTAGGGGGGTTGTAACTATTTAAAACCCCCATTTTCATATAGCTCGTCCATAAAAATTCACTCCAGGTTGGAGCCATTCTCGGCAAAGGAACAGTTTAAATGAGTGGAAAACAAATCTCACCATGTTTTTGGAGGTTTTATGTCACTGTGCTGTATTTTTTAAATGATACATTTTGAGTCATGTTTTCCCATGAAGACCACATAAAAAGGGATTTAACTGGAAAAAATGTCAGGTAAATATCAAAAGCAGTTAAAAATGAAAGATGGGTATAAATATATAGCTATCAACGATAAAACTGTTCCAGAATTTTAACAAATGAGAACACTTCCCGAATATTATTATTATGTTACTTCTCTGGATGTTTCTGTTATGCCTCGTGTTTCAAAAACAGCAAAACTAAGTGATGGGGCCTAAATTTAAGGTGGACTGAAGTCCATATAGAACCCTAAGTGATTTTTCAAGGCTATAGCTCTGCATTATGGTACAGTTTGATCTGGGAATAAGCCTTCAAAATGCAGAGCCTCACTGTAGTCAAATAGATAATGCCATCGGGCTACATTACGGCTC
>NC_089984.1:43125803-43225803 GCF_036417845.1 Apteryx mantelli
GTTTCCTGGGGAGCCGAGCCCCGGGCAGCGGCAGGCCGGGCTCCCCGTGGAGGCGGCTCCGGGAAAACCCGTGTCCAGCCGGGGAGCCCCAAATATGTGGGGCATGGGCTGGTTTCTCCAAGAAATGATCAGCCCGAGGTAATTTGTCCATGTAGAGCATTGGAGGTCATCTAAAAAAGTTGCCTTAAAAATATATGCTAATTACATCTTCTCCAGATGATTTGATGTTGTTATGAGTATTTTAAAGGGACAGCTATATATGTTTCCAGGATTAACTTAAGTGTGTTTTTCCAGACCATACCCTAATTTTAATGAACTCCCCACACAAGCGGTCATGTCTTTGCATGCTCTCGGAGACCGGTCTGAGCCGAGCAGCTTCTGCTTCTGGGGGCTCCAGAAGGACCCAGAGATGCCGCTTTGCAGCGGTTCCGGCTAGAATTGGGTTTTCCGGGAGCACTGGCTGCCTGATGAGCGAAGCCGAGCCTGGCGTTTCCAGGAGAACGGTGAAGCCGCAGCCCCTTAGACTGAAGAGAAAATAATTCAAAAGTTTAAGGATGATACTTTATTCATACTGTGATCTCAGCAAAAAAACGTCTCAGGGATGTGTGTTTATCTTGGTCCGGGCCGCTTTAGCAGTTTTTACCCTTTGGCTTCACCTCAAGCAAAACAGTATCAAGCGAGCCAAAAGCGATGATAAACACACACGCGCGCAGCTCTGAAGTTATTCCTGCCGACGCGGGGAAAAGGCTGCGCTAGCGACGCGCTTGGAGTTCGTCTCGCTCCCCGCGCTGCAGAATGACAGGTCTGTCGTTAAATAAAACACATTAATTGCGTCAACTGTCTTAACCGGTTGCTAGAAATGAAAATTTTTCGCTTGTTTGTCTGCCAGGAATAATGACAGAGCTATAAACACCCCTCAGAAACGAGGATTTCTCATGAAAGCCAAATACAATGGGGATAATTTGCCCTGGGCAGATACACTGGGGCAATTCCCAGACTTCTGAGGGAATTGCACGAGCGTCTTTAAAGCAGAGCGTGTCCCAGGCGCGCTACACGTTAAGTGCGTATCCTTCTATCGTCTTTATAATCTATTTAGTCTTTCTTTGCTCGAGCGCGCGCGTACCTCTGCGTTCAGGTTTACGCAACGACCACTAATAATGATTCCGCAACGTGCTTATATTCTTTTCCGCATTTATCTCTCCGTGAAAGGATTTCTTGTAAACCTTGGAGGGGGAAAAAACATTATTTTAAGTCCGCTCGGTCGAGGTGAATGTTTTGAAAAGCTTAGCTGAATTCTTTGCAGTCAGGAGAATCGGATCCCCCCGTCCCCCACCGCACGGACACGCGTTTCCGGTCATAAAGGGGCAGAATTTGGGAGCCTCTGGAGTTAGAGCAAAGGAGCAGGGAACATCCTGATGAGGTAAAGGGAGGAGTGATTTAATTGTCTAACTCCTTCTGTGCTAGAGAATATCAGACAGATGGGGAGGATAAAACAAGGAGCTCAATAATTAATTTTCATGTTCCTCACTAGTGGGACCTCTTTAATCCCTGTTCCTGTGATTATAGAGAAAGGTTGGATTCTGAAGTTTCACTCATTAGCTACGTGTTGTACGAAAATACCTGTATTTTCAAAAGGAATTGTGACAAGAATGAAAAATCTCCGCTATTAAAAATATCTTGGTGTCAGGGACTTTTGTGAAAGAACAAAAACTCTCCGATTCCCTCAGATAAATAATGAAACAGATGGTTGTTGGGAGGTTAAAGGTCAAACCTTCCCTGTTGACTAAAACACAAGGTTGACTTAAAAGATTTTCAGAAGTTATTCAAGATGCAGTGCATTAGGCTGTCTCCTGCCTTTTAATGAAACGTAGGGGGCTTCCTTAAAAATCCTGGAGGTAGGATATGCTCAAGCGACTCCTCTTAAGAGGGCTGACACCCATTTCTAGCACTAAACTGCGCTTCCGCAAACTGCATATATAATAAAGGATACTGGTGAATAATTAAGCGAACTTGTCCAAGGATACAGGTTATCCAAAAGGCTAAATACTAAGATTTAATCAACTCCCTAAAAGAACTGCTCACTTTCTACCTAAACTGGTAGCTGATGAAATCGTCACCAAATCTATGTCGTTCAGAGAAAATTATCAATAATGCAATCTTAAAAAAAATAGAAAGGAAGAAAACAAACACCTTCTGTAAGGCGAAGCTTCTGAAATCATGAGTAGGCTCCTATTTAAGGAGAGGAGGGTGTTTTTAAAGCAGAATATAGACTAACTAAAGAGGCAGATGCTCTAACTCGTATGATTTAACATAATTTTGGCACAAATTGTGCAATCGCTCAAACACACAAACATTTCAAGGTAATTTTTGTAAGTCCCTATTGTGATCTAATTTCTTATTAAGGAGAATAAAGCAGGCTGGCATCGCAATTCGTCAGTCCTTTGCACAATAGAGTAACTGCTGGAGTTCATTTCATGGTTTTTGCTGAAAAAATAGACTTAAATTTCTGGAATTGCTAACAACAACCTTCGACTAAAGATCTAAGTTCTTTGCCAAATTTAATTTAAGGCTAGATAAAAAAAATTGTAACTCAAGTCTGAGAAGGTCATTGAGATCAGAGCAGATCTAAGGGCCAAATGCATCAGCGCGGCAGAGCTACAGTCAGTAGCAGAAGATCTGCCCAGGCTTCTCACGAAGGGCATCGTTGTGGCTCCGAACGGTGAAGTGTCAAGAGAGTCAGTTAAGTGTACCCTGCACTTATTATTCCTACTTATTTAAATAAGGTGAAATACTCCTTCCGTATCTAGACTTATGCCCAGCTCCCACGAGCTTCGTAGGGTGTTGCACCTCAAGAAGAGCCCAAGCCGTCAGGTCTTGCAAGGATAAGGTGTGGACATCAGGGTCCGCAGAGTGCCAGATCTGGTGGGATAGTACGACAGGAGTCTGGAGAAAAGTGAGAGGGATAAAGGTTGGGGGTTTTTTTGTTTCAGTTGTGGAAATTGTTATTGTTTCAATGAAATTACCACTTTGGGGTAAGTTATAGCAAAGCTACTATTTGCAGTCTGTATGTAGGAGGGGAGGATGAAGGGAAGACCCAGGTGGAACACTAGCCATGGGCGTACGTCTGCATCGGCATGGGCCCACGTTTTTGCAGACAGGTTTTTGTGGGTTCGCATGCCTCCTGGGGGGCCGCTCCGTTACTGCCACCAGTGATATTGCAAGCGATCATACTTACCGCAGCAGTCACAGGAGTGCAATAAGTAAGACAAATAAAAACCTCTTGCATAGTAATTTACAAATAAAAGTTCATTTTCCTTTAAAGAATAAGAACAGTCGTTTCTGCGCTGTGTACATATGTAGAGAGGGATTTCCATGACTTCACAGTGGAAAAGACAAGAGACTCACTTCCATAATTTGACCTAATTTTTTCCAAACGCAAAATGACCTGTTACAGCATCCCAGAGAGAATATGAATTAGCCCAGGTCAATAGGAGGTCAAATAGATAGGGTGCTAAAATCCCTTTACTACTTTGTAGTGTCTTATGCTAATTCAGTTCCCTTCTCTGTGATAAACAAAGCCAGTTGAAAGTAGATAGCATCACACAGTGATGGGTCCCAAAGCTACAATTTAATACAAATCTAGTAATTCCATTATACAACATATCCGGTTCATTTAGAGGCAACGAATACTTAAGAAGGTCCAGAATTGAAATACCCTAGCTGATATCTTTAAAATATAAATAATCCAGCAAAATCTCATTTGTCACATAAAGGTAATGGACACATCTGATAGAAATACTTGCTGTCCTTTAAAATGTTTCTCAAATGCAAATCACAGGTCCTAGGTCCTTATACACTGGTATTATACTTTTTTTAAGTCCATAATCGCTAGATGCATACATACCAAAAAAAAAAAAAAAACCCTTCATTGTTTTCTTTTTGCAAAAAGTGATATTATGCATGAGTCTAATGAGAACTACAGATTTAATAATGCTGAACCTTTCACTAAATTTTACACATGGTGCTTTTCACCTCGGAAGGATTCTGCAATAGTTTATACCTGAACTCCACTAAAGGACACCATCAAAAAGCCTCTGCCTTCCAATACCGGAATTTCCAACATTTTCAGGATATTTAAATATTGGGTCCTTTGCCCCTGTAACCCACAAATGTCAGGAAAAAAAGAAAAAAAAACACTTAGAGGACAGCCTGATTTCTAACTCTTTTTGAAATCTTCACTGTTCATCGTTTCCTAATTAACTCAGATAGATAGAGAAGCCTAAGTGAAAATGTGTTACAAAGCATTAAAGTTATTAGGTGATGCATAAAATGAAGTATGAGAGTCACACGTTTTTAAACAGACAATTAGAGGGAAAAACATATAAAAGACGTTCTGAATGCTTGAGGCTGAAGATTCAATGCTGCTGACCCGAGTCCTTTATAAAAGATCAGGTTAGGGCACGGCACTCCCAGGCAACTTTTGTGAATGAATAGAAACTGTTGGATTTCTGGCTGGTGAAGAGCCGTGTGATGCTGGTTGTTAGGGGGAGAGGGGGAGAGTGAGTGCAGAATACCACAAGGAAAGAGATGCACGGAAAAGACACAAGCAGAGCTCAAAATCCACAGGGGGTGTAACGGGTTATACCATTCACAAGCACTAACAGACCTGAGCAGCGTGGACGAAGAGGATTAGCTCAGAGAAATGGTTCGTGCGTGCAAGGGCCTATGTGACAGCAGAAGAGGAGCAGTCCCTTAGGCTGAACATTAATAGGTAGAAAGAGGAACCCATGCACTTGGGGTTCAGTGAAGTTGCCAGTAACACTGAGAGGCAGTAAAGCTTGTGGGTTAAATGTTATAAATGATGCCTTGGATGGATAGAGTGCACAGGAATGACTGGAGCCTTCAGCTGGACTAAACACAGAAAAAAACGTGAATTCATTGTAACGAAATAACATGCCTTTAAGGATGGTCAGTAAATCACGATAAGACTGAAACCATCATTAAAGTAGCTGTCTCAGGAGAAAACAGGTGTAAATATTCCTTGGAATGGAAATTTAACTTCCTAAATATTAATCTGTATTGTAAAAAAGGGTTTATGGACATGGATTCAGTCTTGATGAACAGCTTGTGTTACCCAATGGATGTGGATAACCAGAGCTGTTTCTAACCAGCTAGATACCGGCAGTAGTCTAGTTATAAAAGCTTAGAGCTCAGTGTAAGATATCTGCTGGAAACTTTTTTATTAAGAGTTTATTCTATGTTATAACCCTGTATCCAGTGCAGGATTATGTTAATATCCACTGTTAGTCGTTGGCATTTTGAGGAAGGGAGGAAGTTATACCTTTAAGATCTTAGAAGAGCCAGTTGAAACCAGATGTTGCTCAGTGCCAAGGCTCCCGTAACACAGTGCTCATCGGGACTCGGATATTGAAAGTAGGCATTTGTCAGGCTCCTTGGCTTTGAGGATTTATTGAACTTGTCTAACAGAAATTATAAAGGGCTAGCAATGAAAAGTAAGGTGTTTATTCAACTTCAGGCATCTGACCCAGGTGTCTAAATCAGAAGCATGAGCTTCCTATATCCCACCAAGGCATTCCTGCGAAGGGAGTCTGTGTTCACTTACATTTTCCCGTACTATTAATTCTCCATAACATAAGGCTACAAGTGGATTTAACTGCACTGGTTTGATTTTTCATGAAATTTAGCAATTTCTATCCATGGCTCTGGTCTAAAAGTTCTTGTCTCTTAGAGTTTTGCTTTAGATGTTGGATTTCAAGGCCTCTGAATCTCCTGGTAGATATCTTGCAGCTATGCACAGGGCTTCAGGGCTAACCTAAAACCAGCAGGTCTGAGCTTCGTTAAGGGGAGCATGCTGGAAGCTGCTTTCAGTGGGCTTTGGTTGAAGTCGGAGAGCTGGTAAAATCCACCTGCTTGGGGAAGAGGCTGGAGGCACTGCTAAAGAAGCAGGTGAAAGGCTCCAAAGAACCACAGAAGCGACCTCTTACCCATCAAAATACTGAAACGTAGAGTTGACCACAACACCCCATTACAGGAGGTAAGGTGCACAGCTGTGGAGAAAGCAAGAGCACAGGGCCTTCTCTGCTAACTTCTCGATCCAGGTGACAAACCTGTGGCTCGTTAGGAGATGGAAGCTAATTGGAGAGGAGTTTGGAGGAGGAGGCTGTGCTTCTAACTGTCCAGGAAATGCTCAGAGCCTGCAGCATGCTGGGCTTTTTCCTCTAGCTAAAAGGAGATGTCAGGGTGCAGTTCCTGTTTGCATGGTTTGTTTTGAGTTTGGGAGGCGCTTTGGTCCTGGGATCAGGAAATCCTCCCTCAGTTTTCTCCAGGAGAAGTGAATACAGGTGAGGAATGAGCTGCAATGTAATTGGTGGATGAGAGAAGAGCCCAGAAAGCATGTCACTGCGTGGAGGAAACTACCCTTATTCTTCATGGACTTCCTGCTACCTTTTTGGCATCTTCTTTCCAGGTGAGTGCTAGTGGCTCTTTTACTCATTCCCTGTGTCCTGTTCACCAGAACCATTTTGTGGAGAATCACAGCTTTAAGGCAATCCTGCAAGTCAACAGCAAATCAGCAGTACCATGTGCCAGATTGTTTTTTTTAATTATTTCATCATTTGAATACAGATGTGCTTTCTGAGTGTTAATAACTTTTTTTTATGATGTCAGAACTTAAGTGTGATGATTTGTTAATTTTTTAGCCTGTCTTCTTGCTAAAGTCATGTTTGAAAAAGTTGTGAACTATTGTGTTTTTCCTATGCTATGAAAGCAAGCACCATTCAGATGCAGGCTAATGAAGCTGAATTACCTGTTTTTATTAGAAAAATGTTCAATCTGCCAGGAGATATCCTGTTTTAGATGACAGTGCATGCTGTGGTTAGAGCACAAATCTGGGTGCTAGGATTCCTGGGTTGTGTTGTAAGCTCTGTTTCTGATCTTGGGCAAGAAGTTTCTTTTCTTCAAGAAAAGCCATTTGAAAGTATAGGAGTATTTTTGATTTTTAATTCAGAGATTAAAGTTCATTTTTAAATAGACCCATAGTATATATTAATAGTACTTTATTACTTATACACATGTATAATTCTCATTATCCTCTTTAGCCTAATAAAAATATAGTCTGGTTCTTACAAAAGGTCTGAATACATAAAAGTGTTAAAGGCGCGTTAAGGAAATTTCTATGCTGCACAATCTCTGCTTTTGCTAATTCCTTCTTCCAGCCAATAAGAAGGTTATTTTATATGGTTTGACTGTGGTTTTATGGGCTCTTGTGGATTACCAGGGGAAATACAAAATGGAAAGACATTCTTGTGTTTCAGGGGGTGTGCATTGAGAGACATAGCTGTTCCGATCCCGTCCAGCAGCAAGAACCATAATTATGAGACTTATATTTTCTGGCTACTTTGCCCTGAAATGAGACGGTTCCCAGTACCTTGTGTCCGTGAACGCAGAGTGCAAGGGCTGGTGCCAAATCGTGACTGTAGCTTGGCATCTGTTGGTTGGCCACGGAAGGAAGGTGATATTTTCCGTGTTGCTGACTTTGGAGATTTCTATATTGCAGAGTATTATAAAGATCAATTTAATGTATATCACCAAAACCAGTTTGGAAAGGGGAGTAATCTGAGTGTTGGATGGCTGTTGATGTAATAGGTGACATTAATGATGGCAGATGGAGGCCTTGAGCAGAAAGTGATATCCTCAAGCTACAGCAGCTACCCTCTTAGCCTTGAGATCTTCTGAGTCCTCTCCTGCCTGAGGAATATCCCAAGGACTTAGTTTGCCACCACTGCATCACTTCCATCAGTTCTTGCTGGATCACCAGAAAATCCACAGGGGCTTCTGACTGGGATGATGCTCCATGTGCATCTCCCAGGATAAAAGGCTTTCCAGGCAAAATATATATTTACATGTACCATTTCTGGTAGTCTTGTTTTCTTTCTCCTCTTTACTTTGCACTTAGAAGAATGTATGAAAAGGAAGCTCGGGTTTAGGCTGTAGTGCAGAAGCAATCAAATAGCTACAGCTGTACCTAATACGAACAGTTTAACAATGGGCTCAGACCTTAATTTAATTTTTGAGTTGAGTGTATGTGCAGACTTCAATGTTAGAAGCAATGCCACATGCGAGAAATGATGCATAAAATAGTACTTTCCCAGTCCACTAGCCTTTTGGTGTACATTACAGTATGGAAGTCTCGCATAAGTTTCCAGTTTCCTGAACAACTCAAATGTTCTGCTGAATTTAGGCATCTAAATAAAAGGTGGCCATGATGATTTTTCATTATTTGTCTCTTTTCAGTTTTAATTAAGACACATTTTCTTATCTTCTCTTCCTGCATACCTTTGCAACTGTTGCTTATTTCTGGAGACTCTTAAAGAACCGAGTGCACCTTGAGAGATCAGATGAGGTCCCGTACCACTCTTATCACTGAAGTCTATGGAAGGAAGAAGTGAAAAATTCTTTTACTGGCTGAAACTTTAACGTCTCTGTTCCCCAAAGCTTTGCTTGCAGTCTCTCGACCACCCATGTACCCACACTGCAGAGACAGCAGACTGTATTGGAAAATAATACATGACAAATGCTGTTGTAAGAGCACTTTCACAGCTCGCGTGAGCCTTTCCTTAGGTTTAATTCTTCCAGGAGCGATATACAGCACCTGTGTACAGGTCAGGCACAGCCTAATATCTGTCCATTGCATGCAGGAAGAGCTACAGTAGTATTTCAGCACTTTTTTGAATCTCTATCTAAGTTTTAAGTATTTTTTTTGTTTGTTTGTTTTTGTTTTTTAATGTCTCTTTTTCTTCCTGCCAATCTTGTCTAAGAAATAGCAGCAGAAACTGCAGAGCCGGTACAGAGCTTTTATTTAAACCTGAAGTGCTGGGTTTGTCTGGAAAAACAAGCCCTTTCTGATTTCCTAGCTTTGTGCATAAGACTTTAACGAGTCACATCTGGTGGTTCTTCATGTCATGTTACATTATGAATCTTTATGGGCAATTAACTGGTTGGGTATGAAAACACCCACACTAGTAATGGGTCAATGGGCACATCCAGTTTCAAAATTCAGCCCGAACAGTTAAGTCTGTCTCCAAAGAAAAAGCACACTATTTTCGCTCTGAATGTGATGAGGCAGCGTTAGGACATACACTAAACAGAAAACTTCCTCCGACACAATAACATCACTTGCTGGAAGTGGCTAGCGTTCTTCCTTCCTCATCTTGTGCTTTAAACAAACGGCGGTAACCATGTAACTGCTCCTATGTAATTACATTATTGTGGTCATAAAAGTAATTACCTGAAATGATGAGTTACTTGAACTGTTGTTTGTTTAAAAGTATTATTTAGCTGGCTTAACAAAAGGACCTATTTAACCTCTAACAGGGGCGTCGCAGCCAAAAGTCTTTTCTTCTAAAACCATGACACAGTGTGACACAAAGTCATGTTAGTATCTTTGGTCATTCTGGAAAAGGCAAAGAAATGCAGTTGCTATGCAGTTTTCCTTGTCCTCTCAATTTTGCCATCGCCATCAGGGCACAGTCGGTCCCTAGGGGCTGAAAGTGAAGAGAAGTGTTTGTGCGTGGTGCCAAGGCATGGTGGATCCTGGGGTGACAGCAGTAGCGCTACCGACCGTATATTGGGGTGACCCTCGGGGTAAATATTTGCACAATATAGAGCAACCTTGCTGTTCCTGCAGGGAAACCCTGGACTTTCTTTAAAGCGGAGTTGAGGAGGAAGGGGTTTTGGAAAGCAGCCTCAGCTGGTTGCTGGCCTGGGGACCTTTGGTGCTGTAGATGGTATTGCTGTAGGCCACCACACTGCCATCGCAGGGTGTCCCTGCGTGTCTCCGCGTGCTCCCTCCTTGCGCTTCTGTGTTTTCTCTGCTTCTTTTATGTATTCCCCAAATTTCCAAGAGGGGAATAAATCTCCAGAGCTGAATTACATGCATGGAGTCTGTTTCCCATTCAAAGGAAGTAAACCTGGCTCCCCCCCCACGAGATGGTATCCAGGTGGTCAACAGGTATCCACAGAAAAGCAGCAGCCCTCTCGGAGGGGTGCCGGGGCCCATTTATTTTTTATTTTCTGATCAAAGCAGGCACAGATTTAGCACTGGCTCGGGCCCACGTTCGTGGCATGGGGAGCACTCTGCAGTGCGCTGACTTGGTCCTTGTGTGCCCAAAACTATGTCCCAGAGCAACGTTGAGGAGCAACCTCCTCGTTCACACGTCCAACCTCCACCTCCTTTGTCCTGCAGGGCTCATGTCAATATATTAATGACACATACTTCATTAAATCCTAATGATTCCTAGGCCTGAAGCTCTTCCCTTTTCTAGCGAAGGATTAAAAATGAAGCCATAATTCCAAAGAAAAGGCTTCATTTAGTCAACAAAAATACGTTGCTGGTGATGGCACTGTGAACCAGGGGACAGGGAGCGCCATGCACCAGCACGTTCAGCTCCTAGCTGGGCACGAGAGCCAGGCATGCAAGAAGTTAAACTAAACATTGTGAAATCAGATCAGGTCTGAACTGTCTGCTTAAAAAGTAACATCTCTAGTTTTTACATGAATTTTTAATTTTAGATGACACCTTTGACTGGAAGTGACAGTGGAGCAGATCATTTGTGTAATTACAGCAACAGTCGTTGAGGAAGGGGGAATAGCTCCAAAGCATATAAAACGTGAAATGGATTTGCTAGGGTATGAACCTTGTAACCAGAGCTGCAGGAACCTTCTGGCTTAGTGAGGCTATAAACCTGGTAATGTCTTAGCTAAGGCACTAAAAAGGCATAAGATCACTCTTTCTCTGCACTTCAGGTGAAGTAAAGTAATTAATAAACTGAAAAAGTGAACTTTTAATGACTCTAAGAAGGTTTAGCCACCCTGCTAGAAGGAAAAATGCTAATGCAGCGTTGGGCGAAAGCAGATGGGGGTTTGCTGCAGAGGGGATATTTAGCATGTTTAAAAAAAAAAAAGAAAGAAATACGTTGCATGGATTTTTATTTAACTTTGTTATGCATATGCTAAATTCTGTGCAAGAAGGCAGCACGCATTATGCACTGAACACTAACTTGAATGGTCTTCCTCACTGACTTGCTTTCAAGTTGCACCTTTTTCAGCAATGTATTTTCAACGTACCACCAGCTATTCCACCAAACAGGCTGTCATTAAGCTGATAAACAGCCATCTTCGTTGTAGAGTGAAATGCGTTACATTTTATTCTAGAAAACTTCATGTATGGTGTAAATGTGTCAGGGTTTTTCGGAATGGAAACATAAAGCCACCCGCATAAAAGCGAGAAGAAAGCAGTAGGTATCTACAAAGCAAGATCAAAGAGATGTTGCTGAAAAGGAAATCTCCTATGGTGGTTAAATAAGCGCTTAGTATGTATTGTAAGCAACAAACTCTCTATAAATACCATGTCTCAGAAAATAATCTTGGGCACAGTAATTTGTACACATTTGAGAACTTAGTAATAGTCCTAAAAGTCTGTTTTGGAAAAGAATTTCCCAGTTATCTGCTCTTTAAAATGCTAGATCAGATGCATTTTTTGTTGCTTATATGAAGATCACAGCTAATTAGCCTTAGATAAGTAAAGCATATCCTTTGAAAATTAGAGACAAGTTCCTTTGCCCTCTGAAGAATTGTCTGTTATTTACATTGTTAATATTAATATCCTGCAGCCTCTAAACTGTGAGTCAGTGTCATTGGAGACAGCCTTGTAACAAACAACTTGGACCTCCGGTAAAATAATGGCTTCTAGAGATTTTTTTCCTTTTGTTTTTCAACAAGTTTAGCTAGTGGCGAGCAGAGCCTCGTATCGTTGAGGTAAAAGCCAGATGCAAGCTGCAAAACTTTGAAATTTTAATTTGCACCTTTCCCCGCGTATTCGGTATGCAAGTCACGCTGGAGCAAACACAGCTTTTCCGCCAGGCTCCGGTGTGAGCGGCCAGAGCTGCAATGTGGGTGAGCGGCTGGTGCGGTGCTCTGCTGGGAGGAGAGGTCCCAAAGCTGCAGCCGCAAGGCCACGGTGAGAGCCGCTCTGCTGCTGCACTGTGTCGGACGCCTCCTTCCCATCCAGTCACTTGGTCACTGAAAAGCAGGATTTTTGCAGAAAGACTTGCCCCTCTTTTGCTTTTTTTTTGTTTTTTTGGCTGTGCTGCTCGTTTTCCCCACTGGAGCACTGGAACAGTAGCTGCAAAAGTATAGAGAAACTGCAATTGCATAAAAAGATACTTTTTTTTAAAAAAAATTAACAGACCTGTGCAATGGTTTGTGAGGCCAACTGAGAGAATTGAGACCTGCTTGAACCCAACAGAGGTCTAGGGATTGCCTGCTTGTACAGAGGTACTATCGTGAAGCTAGAGGGAAGGCTGAGATTTGTTTTTGTGTGTTGTTCTAGAATTGCTTTCAGGTGCCTTGCTCTGCACGGTAATAAAATATCCAAAAGAAGGCTAACAACTCTAGTACTGTTCAAAAATAAAAAAAAGGGGCCAAAGAAAAGAGCAAATGATCGGAAGGAGCAAGACCCAGAGAGATAGCCTTATGCTGCGAGTACGGTGTCTGCTGAGTTTTGGAAGGGTAACCTCCCGGGCACCACAACGAAAAGTGCCCGATGGCCCTAAAATGTCATGGCAGAAGGTGAAGAAGGAATGTGGCTTTGAAGTCGGCGGCTTGTTGGATGTCCCCTGGGAGGCAGGTGGAGCAGGGCCGAGGTGCTGGGTGCAGTGACAGTGTGCGGCTAGAAAAAAGCCAGTCCCCACCTTGGACACTCTACTGAGTACTCTAAACTGAAGGAAAAAAAAAAAGTCTTACTAATAAAGAATTAAGTATTGAACACGATGCATGGTGACAAATTGAATGCCATACACCTCTTATCAGTAATAGACAGTTTTAGTAGCTACCGCTTCGGTTATGGTTTCAAAGCTGTTTAGGAGATTTGGAAGCCCCTCTGCTGCTAATGGTGATGGGAACCGAGCACCCAGCTCCCCAAGGTGGCTTTGAAGTGTCTCTCTGCTCAGCGTTCACAAGGTTGAATGGAAGCAAAGTTTCTGGGATATGATAATTTCGTACTAGAATAAATCTTGTATAAGTTAAAATACCTGGAAGCTCCAAGGTAGTAGGAGTTATGTACTGGGGAATCTTTAACAAGATCATGGAAGAGATTACTGGTTCAAAAAATGAAGGTTTTTGTCTTGGCTCCTTTGAGAGAAGGAAGACGGCAAGGGACCGAAGAGAAGCAAACACAACCCCAGTTTGGAGGAGGGAAAAAAAGAACTAGGAAAAACAGCCAAGATATAATAGACTAGTACATCTGACCTTGGTGCTAGGCAAAACTCTAGAAGCATTAATAAAGGATGAGATCACAAAACATCTGGAGAAATAAACTAGTCAGCATGGTTTCATAAAGGGTAAATCCTGTCTGACAAACCGGTGGATTTTTTTTTTTTTTTTTTTTTTTTTTTTTAGGGAGATAATGTAGAAAGCAGGCGTGGGTGACACTTTGGACTTAATTCGGTGCTTTTTGGACTCGAGGCGCTGATTTGAATAGAGAAGGGATTGCTTAGGTGGGTGAGGTGAGAAAAACACTGGTGTAACGGAGAGGGGAGCGAAGCATAGCAGGAGCTGGTATCAAGCTGCAGCTAAAACTGAGGATTAAACTATAGCACCCCATATAAATATTTGGGAAAAACTTGCTGTTAAGATGGTATCCAGTGAGGTGAGTAAAATGGAGCTGATGGATTAAACCTAGGAAGAACTTCTGTATAGGGCAGAGAAAGCGTGAAGCAGGGCGGCTCATCTTTTGAGGCAAATAGTGGACGCTGAGATTTGTGGCTGCAGTGTGAGGATAAAACTCAAAATAGGTATGGCTTGCAGAACGGGGAGCGAGGAAAGAATCCTCAGACTAATATGAAACAGAAGCATAAAACCTAAGCAGAAGTATGAACTGTGAAGCAATAAGAAGCCAATCTGGCATATTGTAAAATACTTATCTGGACCTACTTAGGCTCCTCTCCCCAAGCTAGGACAGCAGAGCATCAAATGGACATCCTGGGGATTGAAAAGGGCAGAGGACATCCAAAAAAAAAAAAAAAAAAGGATAGAAGCGCTTGTGAACTTTCTATCGTCTCGGAAAGCTGGAAACGTATTCACTTGGGGGAGGGGGGGAACTGACTGTTTAAAATATGATATGATTTGAAGATTTCAAGATGCTGAGGAGAAACCGTGAGAGTAGATGGACTATAGATAAACTCTTTAACGCTAAATCCCCAGAATGCATATGCATAAACAAAGTATAAAGAAAAAAATCGGGTGAAACAGGAATATGGACATGTTTGCTTCACGCGGGGCGAGAGGGGCTGTTCAGCTGCTGACCCAGGGCCAAAGAGGAGGCAGCTTGCGTTGCCCTCTAACTGTGCTGAAAAATAAGGAGAGATTAACCGAGCAGAAAAAACAGCATTGGCCGTTTCTAGCATAACCCATGCCTTGCCCGGCTTACGTAGATAAAGGCCAAGTGGTTAATCTTTAAGTATAGAGACAGGCTGGGAAGGGATGAGGGCCAACACCATGGGCAGCGTTGGTGCACAGATAGTAGGTGGTACCTGGCCCGCCTGAAAGAGCTGCCCAAGTGGTATGAGGAAAGGGCAAGAGTCGTACGAGAGGAATTATTTTGCTTTATAAGCTGTGTCCTTTATTGCTTGACATATCCACATCATTCCCAGAGGCTGTTTTTTACCTTGTCTCCCAGCTCGGGAGGAGGGAATCAAATCCATGGTGTCGGGTGGAAAGCAAAGTAAAACTGGAGAGAAGAAGAAAAAAAAAAAGTTTAATATTTACAAGGAGATTTCTATAATAAAGACTCCCAATAGTGAAGAATTCTATCACAGCAAACGAACGTGAAGTCCGACTGCTGCAAGCTAAACCCATGCAAGGCTCTGGGCTGGCTGAGCCCATGCCAACGGGAGAGGAGGAGAAGAGCACCAGCTCTGAAAGGTGATCGAGCAAAGGGAACGCGTGCCTGCCTGTTACGACCTACAAGCAATTACCTAGCTGAGATCTTATTAATTTTACCGTTGATCCCCAAAAACTCTTGCTGTGTGTACGACCTGCAGATCGGTCTGCTTGCGAGACTGTACTGGTGCACTAACGTACGCAGAAACAACACGAGGAAAACGGAGGCAGTACACAATTCTTGTTATTTGGAACGGGAGCTGCATGCACAATCTCTTACCCAATGTGTGCTGAACTTTCCGCACAAAAATAGAAATATCGCTGTTCCCTCATGCTCAGTGACATTGCTGATGTGATGTGAGCCAGAACAGGCAAGCAGAACATTCTCCTCTCTGCTTTTTAAAAAAAACCACTTTTTCCATCAGCTCATATGAGCATGGCATAAAGCCCCTCTCACGTTTTTCTTAGCGTTTTTCAAATCCACTTATTAAACTGTGGGTGTTCAGAGTGGGTTTTTTCCCTATAGCAAAGAGCTGGCAGATCAGTGCGGCTAAAACTGGAACCTGTGCACAAAACTCTCGCCTAATGGGAAGGAAGCAAACGTTTCTCAGGGCTGGAAGCTGTTCACATGCATCGGTTGGTTTGTCTGGTTTGTGCGCGCTTCTGCTCTTCGTGGGTTTGGTTAGGAGTGACGACCTCAAAATGCTGCAGGGAAGCTTTGGGGATTTGCTATCTGACCACAAGCAGGAAATATCAAAATCTTATGTGAGAAAATGTGTTTTCTGGAGTCTGCCAACCCAGTTCCTAGCGGCAAGATCTGGGAACAGTGCGAGTTGCAAATATACATCTAAATGCTCAGGTGCACGCCTTTTCCAAATCTCTGGCTGCTTTGATGATGTCTTTTTTTTTTCCCACCCTTCTGTTTATTTTGACAGTATTATTTCCATGCAGTTCTCCTAGACCTCCACAAACTTTCTCGTATTTTTTTAGGATTTATTAGTCCAGTTATTACATGCTGTTTGTCTTCCTGACCACCTAAGCAAGGGTCTCATCGTGCTCATAGAGCATCTTCTAATCAGACCTGGCTCTGGAGGCAGCTAACTTTCCAAATGATTCTTTTATGCACCCATTACTTTGACTATTTCGAGTTACTTACGGTTATATAAGGTTGAGTAGATGTAAACTGGAAAAACTCCAGTATCTTCCCAGAACACCCATCTGTTGCATCAATGAAATCTTTTAACCTGCTTGTTCCCATTTTTCTGCGCTTTCCCCCTTGCCTTCAGTAACGAGTCATTAATAGCGGCTCTGCAGGAAGAAGACAAGAGCTCTTTCAGTCCGTAACTCACCAACATCGCAGTTCAAGTGCTGAGCTGGTTCTGGACTGTCTTACACTGCGTCATATAACCAGCACAACGGATGCAGTCTTCGCTTCATAAGGACACCACCACCTTCCCTCCGCGACTGCTCAGATCCCGCTCTGATGGTTCCCACGCCACTCAATAGGATTTCACCCATGCTTTTAAACTGACTTTGGGTGCTTGGAGTCCCTGTACCTGCTTCCTATTTCCTTTTTTTTTCTTTTTTCTTTTTTTTGCCCCAGTTATGAGCTGAAAGTGTGACTGATTCTATGCGCAAGTGGCTCATCCTGCTGCCCGGGGTGTTGCGACCTGCCTAATCAAGTGCCAGGCGATCCTAACCTGCAGAACGGGGTGGAAATTGGTACACGATCTAAATGTCATGCCTTTCTTTTCTTTTTTTTTTCCTTTGCTACAGATAAAAGTATGTTGATTTGCCAGCCCCAACTGTGAAATGTTCCCACTGCCTGAACTATTTTCTACACAACACTTGTTTTCTTTGTAAAAGCCTTTTTCTATTGATCTGGATTGACTTGTGCAGAAAAGCCCCGCGAGTTCGATGCAAGTCGCTGCCGCGCACTTACTGCGAGCAGCAGAGCAATACAAAAGGATGCTGCTTGTGTAGATGTGCGGCGTACATATTTCAAGACATGCCTCTCCGTATTGACATCTGGTCTGATCTTGCTTTCAGAGTATAAGCAAGCAGTCAGTTAATGCATTTTTAAATGTTTTGAGGAGAAGCTAAAGCTAAATCCACGCGTTTGGATAGAGCAGTGCTGAGTCTGCCCATTTTCCCAGGTTAACGTTGATCTCGATCCTTCTGTTCAGACAACGTCAACTTTTAGACTTTTTCTTACCCTGGGCACGTGTCAGGGGTGGGAGGGGAGGGAGAAGCAGCACCAGAACACACCCTGAAAGGTCATCCTGTTTTATTCATTTATTTTTGCCTTGCTGCAGTAAACAACTGGTTTTATGAAGTCCTGTTCTTAGGAGCCTCCTGCGCAGCTCCGTTGCTTTACCGAAGAACTTTGGGTAGGTTTGGGGCAGGAAGAAACCTCAGTCCTCCGGTGACCTATCCACAAATACCCTTGAACCCTCCGAGTCCCAGCTGACAGCCCCTGGCTTAACCCCTAGCTTGCTCGGCAGCTGTGCCGAGCAGGGCAAGGTCGTGTTTGCTTGCTTGCCTCTAGGGACGTTCACATCAGCAGGGTCTGGTGCTGCAGGTGCTCCGTCCCAGCAACGCCCGCTGCCAGGGCTTTCCCTGGGGAGGAGCTGCAGGCCTCAGCTCAGAGCCATCAGGCAAATCCAAAATTAGCAGATTTATACAGATGCTAACATATCTCTGAGGCTGGTCTGCACACGAGCTTGATAAGTCAATAAATGCTGGCGCATGAAGGCCAGAGTTGGGTTGCTTCTGTATGGGGCCTCCTCAGCAGAGCAACCTCGGGTACCATCACTCCTTGTCCACCGCGCGAGGAGGCGTCCACCCATCCCTTGTGCCGTGGGAAAAGCGGAAAGGGAACGAAAGTTTTGCTTAGTCCAGCAAGTAACTTGCGTGATTCTTATACATGAGGTGAAAGCAGCATTGGCCCAAATGAAAATGCTTCTTTTAATTAGTATACCTCTTACTCTTTTTTTTTTTTTTCCTTCCACTCTATGAATTGACCTCTGAGAGGAAACGCAAAGTAGTTTTTAGTAACTGAAGAGTAGGCCTGCATTCAGAGATAGGGTCACCTATCAAAGGATAACATCTGACTTGTTAATGTTGTTGTTTGATAGATGCGTGTGTGTGTGGGTATATATATATATTTAAATTATAGACTTGTCTGGAGGTAGCAGACAAGCAATTGTCCCTCCTCTGTGTCCATCAACAACAGCTTCTGTTGGGAAACTTTCAGAAAAAGCGTTTGAGGATTTCAGCGCATGGGGTGAGGTTTGTGTCGCTGCTTATCTCAGTTGTAGCTGAAACCCTGTTCGTTTATCTGTCCGAGGGAATTCAGCACTGTTGTTCGCATCGCTGTTTCGGTCGGTTGTTTTTTAAAACAATCGGTTTGCGTTACCGAAGTCCCTTTCTGCTTCGCTCCTCCCTTAGCTTGGAGGAGCTCATGGGCCAAGGCTTGGGGTTGGCGGTGGGAAGCCCGTGGAGGGCAGCGCCGGCGCCCGCGAGAGACCCACTGCAGGTCACAGACCGACAGGAACTACAGCTTTCACCATGTTTTGCGATTATTTAAAACCAGAGCCAGATTTTTCCCCCCAACGTGCGTTGGAGCCCACGTCCATCCAGGTCCATGCATCCAGCTTTCCGCACACGAGTGGGCCCTGGAGGATGGCACATGTCCTTCAGCGAGCGCCTGCTTGCACACACGGTGTTGACTCAGGATTAGGGCAAGCAGAGCCGGCTCCTCTGGGGACGGATATATTAGACTTCTTCAAAAACTTCTGACCTTAGCCGTGCTCGCTCTGTGGTTTGAGCAATCGTGATGGCTCCCACAGCATGACGCCTCCTGAAGCTCTCGGCTGGTGCAACCTAGGCTGCTTCCGACCTGGTTCGAGGGTGAAAACTTTGAGAGGGGCCGAAACGATTCGGAGAAATAACCCCCATGGATTGCTGGGGTGACCGAGCACCTCGCTCCCCAGAGGGAAGACCTAGAAGCCCAACCTTCTGCTGTCCCCGGTCCCAGAGACTTCCCCGTGCAAGGGCTGCAGCAAGCACGGCCGCCCGAGGAGCGAGCTGCAGCTAATGAATGCTGAATCTCGCTAGTTCCTCCGCGGAAGCACATGTGACATTCACATGAATATCAAATGAATTCATTATAATCACGGCGATTGCCATGAATACCAAATGAACTCACAATGACTCAACTCCTAAAGAATTGCCATTTCACAAAAAAAATAATAATAATAATGCCAGAAATAATGGAAAAATTAACCTCATTCTATTTTGGAGAGGTGGTATTTAGGCAAAGCACTTGAAAAAGATTCGAGTAGTTGATAGTTTGTGTTTTTCATATGAATCTCATAATTTTGGATGCTACATGCCAAATAACAGGGATGCGGAACGTTCTAATTGCTTAACTGACAAATCTCAGTTAGGTGTGGTTTTGATCAGAAAATAAGTGTGTCTACCTTGAAAGGACAACAAAGATAACGCTTTGGGAGCATATGAGTTAACGAAGGGTTCAAACATAGCATCTTCTGGAAACATTGGTTTCAAACGGTGTCTGCTGCCACCAAAACTGAAGGAAACCGAACTTGAGGCACGTTAACGGCGTTATAATTATGCACCACAGCTCGCAAGCGCAGTAAAACCTGCAAGCGCCGGCGTGCTGGCGCCGGATCGCTCCCTGCCTCTCCAAACACTCAAACTCGTGGGCACTTCAGCACTGCCCCTGCCCCGCGGGAGGCTTAGCCCGCTTTTGCTATTTGCTTTTCCGAGCGGCGCCGGCGCCGGCATCGCAAGGCAGGAGGGCGGCTCCGATTCTGCCGCTGGTGCCGCAGGAAAAGAGTTTATCTGCGCGCACGTGTGCGACGTGGAAGCAGGCAGGGTAAATGGACGTTGACTTATTGACTTTTAATATGAAGAAGAAGAAAGAAAAAGGAAAGCAAATCGCGGTCATGCTTTTCTTGCGTTGTGGAAGAGCTACTGAAATACCAATTAAAAGCTGTAATGGGAGCTTGGGGTGGATCCGCATGATGAGAAACTTCTAGGTCAGGCAGGAAGGTTGCAATAATAATAATACCAAGCACATTTCCTTATTTAACTTTGTTTTTTTTTATTGTGTTCAGCCTGCAGCTGAATTTTTTTTTTAACCATGTAACATAGTCCCTAATTGAGACACATGAAGCTCATAAGAGGCTTTAGACAAGATTCAGCTAGCCACAAAAGTCATTATCTCATTTTCATTTATTAACATGATATTTCCAATGGATTAGCAAGGGTTTCCCTTTTGTTGCCTCTGCTATGGCACTAGCCCTAAAGGGGCTGTTGCGTCTTTCCATCTCAAGTGACTTCTTACTCACATTAGATTACAGTAATGTACGTGTTACAGGAATGACATTTATTATACTTCTTGAATTAAAATTCCCTATTTGAGGTAGCTTTAATTGCGGGAAATAGGATAAAGTGGACTCGAGCAATGAGCTAGCACCAAAACAACTGCTGCAGGATCTGGGCGTGCAAAAGCAATCTCCAAATTTCATGTAAATATCCGATCCTGCGATATTTCACGGGATACAGCACCATTATAATGCAGAACTCCTGGTAACTTCACGTTTTTGAAGAAGCTGGAAACCCTTTTAGAAACTGCTCCCTGTATTTTTCCAAAAGGCTCTTAGTTATTTTTCCGGCATCGGTGCTCCTACCGTTTTACTGGGCTGCAGAGAAGAAAGCGCAAATTTTGGTGAATCGGAGAAGCGGTGTCTCTGCGAGCTCACCGCCGGTGGGTACGTCGCAGCAGGCTGCAGCTGCGAATCCAGGTAGCTGCACGCTTTTCCTAGCCTGTTTTCCGGCTCCTGCTCCCTGGTTGCTCCTCCTCTCCCAGCAGGCCGCCCAGCCAGGACCTGCCGAGAGCCTGTCTGCTCCAGGCACTGTCTGATCTCGCCTGACATAATTTAAACCCGTGCTTCCTGCTTTAGTTTTACATTTTCCAGAGCCCGAGAGGTTCAGTGAGGCACGAAAATTCTCCCATGCAAGATATAGAATAAGCGACCTAAATCAGTGCAGCCCACTTCTGGCTTATCTTAATGGGTTAAGCGTTAACGCGAAGGCGCGGCGGGGTACGAGCAGCACCTACGTGTTGTCCCCACCACTGCCGCTCCGGGTGGCGAGGGCAAACGCCGAGGGTGCGGGTCACATCCCCGACACCAGGTCGCTCCTCGGAGAAGGAAATTCCCGGTGGGCCGCGGTTCTGCGGGAAGCGCTCCTCTTGCTGCAACAAGGGCTTCTGATTTAATACTTGCAACTTGCAAAAATGCTAAATCTCCTTAGGCTTGCCTGCTTTTGCATTGAGTGTAAAATCAAGACCTTAATTATTTGTGGGTCTCGGCGTTCTGCTGATGGGGAGGATGGGTTGAACCCTGGCATTTTGTAGAGGCATCACTGGAAAACGAGCTGTGGAGCTTGGAAAAAAAAATAAAAATCTTCCTGCCTTATGTTTTGGGGGAAAAAAGTAGCAGTGATATTTAATCCGTGAAGCTTCATCGTATGTCGTGTTTAAAACTGTAACCTACTGTGTTTCATAAAACTATTATGAACGCAATCACTAACAGGTTTCAGTATAAATTTGTAAACCGAAGCAGCCCTTGTTGAGATGCTTTGGAATTTCTTCTGCGCTGTGTGTTCTAGAGGGTCCTCTCTGCTTTATTTATTTAATTGCACACCCTGGCTCGCGTCTTGGGAAACGCGGCTGCTCCGGCCCGTCGAGGGAGGCTGGCAGCAGCGGCAGCAATCTGCGCGCTGGCAGGCAAGCTGGTGAGCCTCCGAACGGGAGCTCCCCGGTAATTTGGTGTCACAACTTTAATAATTCCTAAGGACATCTTCCGATGGGCCTTTAAAGGGCAGGCTTTCCCCGGGGAGGCGAGGGGGAAGAGACTTTATATGTGTGCATGCATGTGTATATATATAGATACAGATATATACACACACACATAGATATCTCTGTATACATATAAATATATATATATACACACACACAAAAGCCTAAACATATGTCATGCAGAGTGGATTTCATCTGCTCATTTTCCATGTTTTTCTAGCAAACTTTCTGCTCACTGCAATAATGAAACTCATATGTAGGTTGCAATTTTAACTGTGGCCGAGTGGAAAAACAAGAAAGGGCTTTTGTTTTGTGCTGAAGGGTGTTTGCTGTCCGTGGAATATTTACTTGCTGCTGATACCTTCAGACTGATTCCTGCGTAATTTCAGTCAACCACATTTTTTTACACTTAGGTTTTTTTGTTTGCTTGTTTTTCCCCCCTCCATCTTCACAACACTGGCAAAGACTTTCAACCCCCAGTCGTCATTTTTGGTTAGTTTTCCATGAGGTTAACGAACGGCTCTTCTCCGAGCCGGCTGGAGGCTTTGCCGCAGCGTGAGCCAGCCCGAAGTCTCCTGCTGCAACAGCAGGGCTTTCCTGGAGGAAGGGGAGAGACGGGGGTGGCAGGCGGAGCTGGGTGCCAAATGCTGCTGCTTCCCAGGGAATTGCTGCTTTTTGGAAAGCCGCTTCACCTGTCCATCACTGCTGCTCCTTGGATGGTCCAGGCAGCAGAAGCCCATTGACCCTCAGCAGGGATGAGGGAACGTGTCGCTTCTCCAGACTTGGAAGGAAGGAAAAATTCATGTCCAAAATTGCTTTTTTTTATTAAATAATTCTAAAAATGTATACAAGATCCCTAAGATTGCAAAATATGTTTTTAGGGCAAAAAGCACTCACCTGCCACGGGAGGGAGGTGTTGGGAAGGACCTGCTCACCAAAACGCGATGCAACCGTCGTGCTCCCCCCCAAAACAGCCCGTGCCAGAGGTTCGGACCTTTGGTCGGCGCCTGCTCAGTGCTGCCTTCATCAGCCCGTTTTCCTATTTTGTATTTTATTTCGGGGTTTGGAGAGGTGATCTGTGCTCGCTGGAGCTTGACCAGAAAGGGTGTTTAGAGTGCGTTCTTCCTCAATTTAAAAAAATAGCATGAACAGTTGGAACAGAACCTGAGTTTTGGGCAAACTCCAATAATGTGTTTTTCATTGCATGAGATGTGATGCCTGTCAACACTTACTAGTCGGATTCGCCTCCTTTTTACGTATCTTAAAAAGCAGGGGGGCTGTTTAAGGGGTTTTTGTAGCATAAAGGAGTGTCCTGCATATCATGCTTCCATCTCCATACTGTAATTATTAATGTAGGGTAGAGAGAGGTCACCTATGTTTTTTGGCAACGGTTATGTTCCCATGTATAAATCATGATAAAGTGCTATTACTCTGTAGGGTACACTGATGTTTTCAATTTACCCTATGTAGAATATCCTTTCTTTCTTTCTCCCTTAAAAAAAAAAGAAAAGAAAAAAAACTTTCTTTTGTTCCAATAATATAGATAAACTCATAGATTTCACAACCAATAAAAATAATATTAATAAAAATGAGGCATTGTTACAAAGCAGGTCCTAGCTATGCAGCCTAATGTTTCAGTAAGTCTGTGGTGTACACCCTTTTATAGCCAATTAAGAGGATGTTTTATTTCACTCATTAATAGTGCAGCTCACAGTCACCGTGTTGAATCAAATAAGCATGAGTTTGCACATCCCGCACGCAACCTTTCCTTGAGGCACAGTAGCATTTGTCATCTTTATAATAAAGCTTTCCAATTTTTCTGATTAATATTTAAAAGAAATAACATGACCTGAGGAATATATATATATATAAAACACCCTTGTTCGAAGGCATTTCACAGCACACCGCTTTCTCCGGTCTAAGGCTAATGTACCGTTAGATCGCTTTGTGCTCTGCCTCCTTCTCGGGCCTGTTTTTCGGCGTGCACTGGCAGCTGCAGCCTCTGCGTGCTCTTTTCTTCTCCCCCGTCGGCAGAGCGATCTCGCAAGTAAGCGCACCTCAGTTGTCGCTGCAATGCTCCTTGTCTTCAGCCTTGTCCTGCCGCGCGGAGGACGGGATGGCCCTCCGGAGGCTGTCCTTTGGGCAATTTCTGGGTCTTTGCTTCTTTGGGGACGCCTAGTTTCTGAACCCAATTCGTTGCAACTTTCTAGCAAACCAGGTCTGGGCCAGATCCGTTGCTGAAAGGTTTGGCCCGATCTCATCCATTCTGTCCATTCAGCTGCAAAAACCTGGGATGTGTTCAGAGACAGCTGGCTCGTCAGGTCTCTTTTCTAGTTTGGGTGGAAAATCGCTACTGCAGCCATTGCAGCTGTCTTGAGTGGAGGTGACCCAGAAAAGGTTGGCTTCACCTTCTAAAGGCGTACCTCTCAAACCATCCCTGTCTCCCAAAGCTCTGGATTTGGTAGGATTTCTCAAGAGATTTCTGCCATAGCCTGCTTCTCCCTAGGCTGGGAATGTGGTCAAGGAGAGCCTTCCTGGTGGCCCTAGGAATAGGTTAAGAAAGCTTCCAGGAGAGTTGGGAGAATTTGGGGAAAACTGTCACAAGAGCTTCAATGTTGTTACAGACTATAGGAACTAAGTGCATTAGGACCTGTAGCTTTCTCAGGCTGAGGAAAAACAGTCCTGTATTTATGTAAATATATATATATTTATTATTATTGAGTTGCATATGTCAGATGATGAAAAGGCAGGGCTGTGCTTCAGTGAGCTTTGATTGATAACGTCATGCAGCAAGTAAGATGATATAAACAGTGATAAAGAAAGAGTAATGAGCAGGTCGAGATTTGACAGCAAAGACACTAGAAACTGTTTACTTTTATGCAATCTCCTTAATGCATTCATTCCCTGATCTCTTTCTTTTTCTCTTTCTATAGATACATTCTTCTGCCTCTTCTATTCTGTTCTTTTTTTCTTTCCAGTAAAGGTTGGGGGCAGATACAGGAAAACGAGCAGGACTAAGGTCAGTTTTTGTATTTTATATTGGCACTCATCACTAAAGTGCCTTAGATTCTTTAAATCATTAGGAGAGATTGCAGCTAGAATAACAAAATATAAGCCTTTAAACTTGAAAGCTCAGTTATTCAGGGCTCTCTGTAAATTACAGACAAAGCTAAAAATTTCATACATTAGTCATGGTAAAAAATATTAAATTCCATGGTTTGTCACAGATTAATAGGAAAAAAAGATTAAAACGGCAAGTTGTGTAAGTAATTCAAACAAATGGCTGTCAGAGATTCTGCATGTTTGGCGAAGAATTAAATAAGTGAATATCAGCAGCTGAACTTCTTGCAGAGGAGCCAAACCGTTTTGGAAAAGCTGAGGCTCTTTTTGAATATGGAAGCAATGTTTTACTCAATCCTATAACACATTCAAAACAGCTGTTGTACAAAGGAGAAGAATTTACCATGCAGCGTTACTTGTATTTGTCTTAATCCATCCCCACCAGTAAGCGACTCGCTGCTGAGGGAAAACGGAAAACTCTCCTGTGGACTGAGACTTGGAAGATGCGGAGAATACTGCGATTAATATTGAAGGCTGGAGTGCTTGTTGGAGGGGGCGATTAATGCTTAGCGCCACGAGACAATTCTTTCTGTTAAGTAGCACCAGGAAATAATTGCAAAATATTCTGTGCATTTGGGCAAATACTTGCTGGCAAGTCAATGCCCGCCAAGGTCCCAGCGCCCCAATGATTTCCACCCGCAGACTTTCCCTGTGCTCCGTAGGGGAAGGAGGGCCTTGGATGCTGCGGAAAGCCGCGGCATCCAAACGCAACGCGCCGGGAGACTGCCGCGCGCTACGGGAAGTCTTCTCCAGTCGACGTGGCTCTTTTCGAAAGAACCTTCTCCAAATTTCCCCCCGTTAAACAGGATAATAGTGCTATACGTGACACACGCAGTGATGGATTTTTTGTAAGAACAAGCTGTACACACAGTCAGCCCAGGGGAATTTCTTAAGCATGTTTGCCTATTTTTTTTTTGTTTCCTGTTTTTTTTGCTGTCTGTTGGGAAGATGAGCTAAGTCCTACTTCCTCCTGATCTACTGGAGATAAGTATCGTGTTTAGGACAAATATTCTCCCTGCCTACCATTTCAGCTGAGTTCAGCGCGCTCTTGTTTTCTTCGCTGTTCTCTCCTTTAACCGTAATTGTTTCGCAACGGGGAAGTAGAAAGGACGTTAAAGTCGTGATTAATAATGAGAGAACCAAGTACTTGTTTTCTATTTTCCCAACTGCTAATTCACCTTCTCTCTTACTCCTCACTGTGGTTGTCCCAATTAACAGCTGGAACCAGCTCTCCAAACACATGTACATGGTACCACAGATAGGCCACTGCTGTAATTTAAAAAAAAGAAAGAAATCTCCTATTTTTGTGTTGCCTCTTACTTTCATAATTTAGCATGACATTAAAGGTGGGTAGAACTGGATTTTGCACTGGGCTCAACTGTTTAATTGCATTAAAATGGGAATTGAAGATGGAGATTCAGTACAGCCCTTACCCATGCAAACATGTATCTAAACCCAACAGCTCAGGCCAAACTGGATTTAAGGCAGAGATGCCTTTACCCATTTTCTTAAGCAGCCGTTGAGGAATGGGCTCCTGCCTTTATGCAGAGTTGCACAGACTCGGCATCGCCACGGTCCTGGGAATGCTTGCTTTGAAATGAATTCAGGCAGAGCGATCGCTCAGGGGTAGCTTGCTCCATCAACACAGTTTTTAGTGTTTTCAGTAAATCTCCATTTCACTCAACGCAATTTTCATAAAATTCATAGCGAGTGAAATGACAGTCAGAGGATGGAGAAACATCCAGTCTTCATGGTTTACATCTTTTAATGTAAAGATTCACCGTTTTCATCATAACTTTCATGGAACCTTATCTTGTGTATATGTTTGTTCAGCACGAAACTCACCGGTGGGCAAGAAGTCCTTTTGCCGTGTTTTTTTGTCGGGAGGAGCACTTCCCTGCAAGGCTGCGAAGGAGGCACGCCGGAGGCCGTGTCCACCAGTAGAGTTAATTAAACCAGTATTTCTGATTTGCTGTTCTCACAGTATTTCCATCTCGGTCCGAGCCAGGAAGTACCAGTAATCTCCCATGGGAACTGCTTCCCATGAAAATTCCCAGCACAATTTCTCAACGAAAGAGGTTGAGTGTGTTCTGATATTTCTTGGATAAGCATCTGCTTGTGATATTCATCCAAAAACTGGAAATGCTAGGCTTGCTCAGCACTAATTCATTTCAGCAGCTGATACAGCAGCAGTTTATATACCAGTACTAGTGATTAACTTTGGTTGGTCCGGGAGGTTGTTTTTGACCTAGATTTAGAGTCAGGCTTGGATCTTCCATGGAGGACCCCAGGGTTTATATCTGACATTACCAAATTGTTGCACAGACAGATCTGCAAAAGAACAAATAATGCTAATTTTCCTGGCTGTTTCTCAGACAAGTGCTTCTTCTGAACCAGCTGCAGAAGATCCATCTGTCTGGTTTGCTGCCTGATCTAGAAGCTGACGTAGCGGCGGACCTTCTTGCTGTCCTTGCTGTAGCTGTAGAGTTGTTTGTTTCAAACTTATGGCATAGAGGGACGGTCTGGGAGCACCGGGAACTGGAGACTTTTGCTGTATTCGTAGGACCTAATGATAAAGCAGTTCAGCATCTTGCTTTCACTCTCCTTCACAGATGCAATCTTAGGGTTTCTTCTTCCTATTTGTAGTGCGCGCTGGCTCCTGTCCCCTTGCTATCACCACGCTTCCCTCCCCTCAAACTTCCACCAGACCACGGGAGAAAAAGGTGGTCAGAGTGGGGTTCAGCATCTCCAGGAGCTCCCAGATCTTGTTTCACCCCAAAAAGGTTTCATTCCCATTTAATACCCTATTTAATACCTGAGAAACGTGAACCACTGTCCTTCATCCGAACATCTCCATCTGGCTCTGTTTCACCCACCGCCGTGTCCCCACCCTTCCTAAACCTGCTGGGTGGCTTCAAACGATCTCCTTGCATCCATCTGATGTTTAAAGCATTGCCGGAAAATAGGTGAATTCCTCTAGCTATTAACCTGCTGGAGGATTCTGTCAAGGGCTGCCTGTACACACTTTAGTCTTCCTAAGAATCAAAGCAAAACGAGGAGAGCCTCACAGAAGAGGGTTACCGGGAGTTTCACGTATTTCGCAGCCTTTTCATGGCTTAAATTACACTTCCCCTTGTTCTAGTTTTAAAAGACAGAAGAGAAAACTTAATTTTAACACTGAAAAATGAAGGCTCTTCAATTATTTATAACATTAAAATGTACAAATGTTTGATCAATGAACTTGAAAAAAACATGCAACTACAAAAACCATTTCACAGTGTTCCAAAGTTCATGTGGCAGAGATAGAGAGGAGAAATGATTATTAACAGGCGAAGAGCAGCATTTTAATAACACTCAGACTGTAGTAATGAGGCTGACAAAAGCAAGGAAATTCAAAGCCAGCGCTGATCCGATGCTCCCTCCTTAACACGTAGACTGTGCCTAGTTTCGCGGAATATACGATAGAGTAAAAAATCGCGCTCTTGCCTGAGACCCCCCTCCGCTCTGATGCACAGTGGGATGATAGCGGGATGAAATACTCACCTTTTGTTTCAGAACTTTATTATTTTATAGTTAAGCATTTCGACTAAATACACAACTATGCCTTTCTCCTTTTTTTTTTTTCCTCAAGCTTTACTATTACCGTTAATAGCATTTTTAAGAAAGAAAGATGCTACTCCTAAAAATATGAAATTTCAGAGGAATCTGTGTCAGGCCAGTCCAGCGTGCCAGCAACTGTTTGTAGATAGGTTAGAGACGGTGACAGCTTCCGAAGCTGCCCGGCCCCCGTGGCACACGACGTCAAAATGCGACGTACTGGCCACACATCAGGATGAGCCTCTTGACACCCAAAATGGCATTTACTGCGCGCTGCTCGCCCATTCCCTTTTTGATTGCATCTCGGGGGGTGGGACAGAAGTCACCCAATGCTGCCAACGGCCAGTCACCTTCCGTCCCTCATGGGTAGAAACGCGGTTTGAAGGGAGGCCGTCGTCCCACAGGGCTGGTGGTGCCTTTTCTTCATGCAAAAAGATCCCTTTTTGTGTAGCAACGCATATTTTCATATTAAAAAAAAAGTTTATTTTACAAATGCCAACCTTTTCCAGAAAAGCAAACACAATCCAGTCAGCCGGCTACACGACTGCAATAAATCCTGTTTGCTCAGCACTTTTCTCAGATAAATGTTAATTCTCATTTAAGAGCTCTGGATATTAAGATGCCTCTTACGCAACAGCAAACCGAAAACAGTCTGGTTTTATTGCTCAGCACTGAAGCTGCAAAATCCAGAAGCAGGATGCGTTTGCAGAGAGGGGGAGCGTGCAGGGATAGCAGCTCCAGAGCGCAAGGCAGGGCAAAGGTTTTACGACGCGCAAGTCTCTGTGTGCGATCTTGTAAGGGTGAGAAGATGACGTTTGGGAAGATGCGGCAAGCTCTGCTGCCTGGTTCGCAAGAGCTGGGACTTAAGAGCCGCTCTCGCTCCCGGCGGCGGAGCGAGGTGCATCCTGCCCGTTTGCCCTGCTCTATCCGTGCAGGAGGGGCAGCGATACCCGCGGGAGGCGGCAGAAGCGCAAGGGAGCTCCTCCGCCCGGGGGGGGGGATGCTCTCCTCGCCCCGCAGAAGGTGGTTTTTGGGGCCCCATCCTCGCGCCCGGGTCCTGCAGCTCCTCATTATGCCCCGCGCCGGGCCGCGGCTGTGAAGTCTGCTGCAGACGCAGGACGGTGACGACGATGAAAGGCAGCAACATCAAAAGTCTCAGGCAGAGGGGAAGGCAACGCCGCGTCGGCGGTGAAGCTGCATGCATATTCCAATGTGCTATGTGACCGTGTTGCTAATTTGTAAGGGGGGAAAAAAAAAGCAGATCATATGCAGAACGGCATCCCATAAGGTGCATCCGGAATATGTAACTGGAGGAGAGTTTCTTAACAGCGGAGTCGCCCGCTATTGAATCTAGTCTCAACACACAAATAATTAGGGCTCGTTAGGAAAGGAATTAGGGCTGCTGGAACTCAGGTCTGTCTGCAGACACCCCAGTAGGAGCAAGTGGAGAGGAGATAAGGTTACAACCTTTGCGCTTCACTGGGGAATGAGGAGGAACGGGGAAACATCATCCTTCCATGTCCTCCTCTCAGAGGATGTATTGTATGTTTTCAGCCCGGCGTTGCAATATTTTTAAATTGACAAAATTAATCTGAAGAGGGGGGGAAAAAAAGAAAGTTACAAAAATTCTATTAATAAAATTTACTAGATTAATAAGCATCAGTATTACATATAAAAATTTGGCATTAAATATTTAAAAATCTATTAATAAAATACTAGATTAATAAAAGCTAATATTAAATATAAAAAATTAATTGGGTGCAGTTCTTCGACTTTGTAATGTGAAAGCCACAGCAAGAGATCTGCCAGATCTAAGTTGCGTGAAGGCTCGTGACTGCGGCCGGGCAATGGAGCTGGAGGGAGAGGACGTTTAGGAACGGAGCTCGGCTATCCAGAGTTAGCAGGAGAGTAAAGTAACAGTGTTTACTAATCTGCAAGATTTTGGGTCCACAAGAATCTGTGCATCCCAATATTTTTTGAGCAGAGATCTTACTTTCAAAGCATGCTTCCTCACGAATATGGTAGTTTTGCATGGGAAGCATTGCTTTGGAAGCATTCTTCCAGGACGATGTAAACTCCCATCGCTGGTGATGTTCTCCGAGATTTTTGCCCAGAGTCAGTAAAAACAGTACCTTTTACCTCTACTTTGTCAGTGTTTATAGCAAATGGTAAAATTGTGTTTAAATTAGGACAAAAATACTAAAATTAATATTTATTGACTTTTATGTTTCATTATCATTAGAAATTAGTTTGTTCAGTTTATAGCCAGATAAAACATTTTCTGTTGACCTATTAACTGGCCCAATATATTATGAAGTTTTTGACAGTTGCAGTAAAATTTACAAACAGCTATTAAACCTTTTAACATACTAGATATGTCTAAGTCTCTATAACACAGAGAAATGATTTTTTTAAGATAATCTTCTACTGATATTAAATTCCTCCAAGACTTTAATATATTGTCAAAGTTTATGGGTCATAAAATAAACCTAGAGCTTACAAAAAATTTACACAAGGATATTATTTAAGAAAAAGGACGTGTAAGTTTTAGTACAGTAAGAATAATGATATAAGCCACTGAAACATATAAAAGTACATACCAAATACTATGTTAAAATAACATTAAATGTCTTATATAAATCCACAAGTCAAGGTTTAAGGTTTTTTACAGTGTCTGAATTTCTTATTATTGTGTCTAGATAATGACACACTCGCAGTGCAGCACTTAGAAAAGCTCTCTTTTGATAGATGTAAAAGCATGAAATAATGATGGACCGAGAAATCCTAATTTTGAATTTCCTGATAATGTAAGGTTAGGGCACATATTCTATGGGCCTGATTCAACGATGTATTACTCCTCTCTTAGCCTGATGTAAATCATTTAAAATCAATAAAATGGGTCAGCTAGCTGGTGTAAATTGGCCTAGCTTCATTATTGTCCATGGATGGATGCCAGTTTACACCAGCTGAGAAATTGGCCTGGCGCAGTCATACCGTGTAAAACTGTCAGAACCCAGTGATTAATCAGGAACTGAACATTTACGATGCCTTTTCTTCGTTTCCCTTATATGTGTATATGTATTTAAAAGTTGGATGGTTCGACACTGCCCTTGAAATAAGAGTAATGTCTTGTAACCTGATCTACGTTCAATAGAGCTGTCACATTTCTCTTATTAGCGAGCATTAGGCGCTTGATGGAAACGTGTCAGAGACTGTCTGAGATGCCGTGAGACTGGGGAAATTACAATACTACGGCTTAAGGCATCCTTCAGATTCGACTGCGCAGATTACATCCGAGCTAGGTGTGAGCCTAGAGGTGTCTTACCCGTGCTTGCCACCACAGCTTGCGACTAGAAGAAGCAAACGGGCTGCACTGGTCCTCCTCAGGTCTTGAAAGCCAGAAGAAGGGTGGGAAAACCTCGTAAAGCGGAATATTACCTATATTCTTGCAGCAAGCATGTTTAGCACTGCATGTATATAATGAGGCTAATCTGGGGACTGAAAACAGTCCCTTCGACCAGTCTTGATGTCGCAGTATGGACTGCGCTGATGGACACAGGCTTCATGCAAAGTGCATGCAGGGATCTGCTTTTTGGCAGTTTTCTCCTTTCACAGTTTTCTGAAGCTGATGAGGTTCTCCATAAACGTAAGGCCATGGCTGAAGAACTACTGAATGGGCAAAAAGAAAAAAAAAAAATTGTGTGTGTGGGGACTTGATCTCCAGCTGTCACCTCTTTTAGTGCCTATATTCTAAGAAATGAGGCAATAGTGGAGAACTGCAAAAGCGGTTGGTACAACCAGGAACGTGAGCAGCTTACGAGACAGCTATGAGGAACTGCTGTGGTTCCCCTTTGATGCCAGGTCACCCAGGTGCTTGTGGTTGTCCCACCTCGAACGTAGGTCCTGCAGCAGGATGGAGCACAGGTTCTAGTTTAACCGAGATGCTGCAGGACCATCTCCTAATGCCTAAAGACACCAAACCAATGGAGTTTGCATGTCTTTTATGTGTTGTTCCTGCTCTGGGGCCACACTGGTTGAGCTTCCCACCCCTGGAGCTGTTTGCTCACTGTGGACACCCAACGGGAGGTCTCCTGCAAGGCCGGAGCCACCCAGGCACCACGGAGCAGAGAGGGGCTAGGAGCCGCGCTGGCTCTCTGTTGTGCGAGCACGCAATACAACTGACGTGACTTTGTGGTTTCCTATCTCAGCTTTGAAATATAGTAAACTCACAAAAGCTACTGTGGAGTTCAGAACAAACACAGGGGGTATGTTTAGTTATTTGTTTTTGTAGTAAAATAAAATATTTATTATACACAGACACCTACTGTGAACAGAGGGTAAGGCCACTGTGTTTTATCTCTAGGGTGTCATGTTTGACTTCCATTAGGGATGTATTATAGACCTGTGGGTTTTCATGAATTCAGAAAGTCCACTTTGAACACTGATTTCAAAGCCTACAGGGGGTGTGAGGGATGTAAGAACACCGCTTCCTAGGAAGGAACCTGTTGCATCTAACAAACACCTTGTGTTTGATGAGTCAGAACCGAGGTAGGCTATAGGGAAAGGCAGATTTATTTTATTTTATTTTCCTTAGGTGGACTTTAAAGGAAGATTTCTTATTGTTTGCTTCTCAGCTTTAGCCCATCTGAAAGCTCAAGGTGAAAACAATGAATGAGCTCCTGAAAAACGCACCGTTACATCAGCATACTTTCTACATTTTACACTAATTCCCTCCCAATGAATCATATGGGAGGAGAAAACGACCTAAACGATCAGGTGGATACCGATAGATCACCGTAAGTGCCCCTCAGATTGATGATGCTGTCCACAACTCTGAGTAACATCTGAGGGAAAAGCACACCAATGCAGTCTGCGGCGCAACGGTGTGGTCTAGCCTGCCCCAGGCAGACGCATTTATCCGTAGTCTGGGGCAGCGTTTAATGATAAAGGCAGAACAGAGTACATGGGGGAGTTGTCCTAGCCCAGCGTAAATTGGGTGGCAAAGGAAAAGTGGAGACACAGAAGAGGACACTGGGTGGAAGGACTTTGGTGTCAAAGTGGCACAGGCAAGATGAGGAAGGCAGGGGAGGCCGATGGTCTGAGCAGGACAATGAATAAGGGTATATTTTGGATGTTCATTTACTATTTTAATTATTTTCTTCATTTTGCTTATCGCTAGCATATGAGGCAATGCACATGGATTTGTTTCTGCAACGGTTTCAGGGAGAGGTCGAAAAATACTGAATTTAGAAGCGTGCCTGTGCAGGAGTTTGGAGGCTTCGCATATGCAAGGGAAAAGACTGGGCTCCACTGACTTTCCTCGGGCTTCTCATTGTAGAAAGGTCAATGCAAAAAGTTAGTAGTGCCTGTTAAGCTAAGCATAACTGGGACTGGAAAAAGCGTGGCAATACAACGTACATCTAGAAAGGCTTGATCACGTGTCCTCTGCTGCTGATGACACTTTCAGATGATGCATCTGTCTTTTCAGCTATACTATTTTGACAAGGGATGACATATTCAAAAGTATTTCCATCTCATCTTGCGGTAGATTGTAGTGCTTACATGCTAAATCCTGTCCAGCAGGATTTGCAGAATACTGTCAAAGCCAACCTGTTGCGGTAGGCTCTTTCCTAACAGCCTTTTAGTAGAGCAAGCAACGAACACAATAATCTCCTTGTACCAGATAAAATTGCAGCGGGGCTGCAAGGGCAGTTCAGCTAGCCTTTGTGGAAGACAAAGGTTTACCCCATTCCTGCAAACTGCATCACATATTAAGTTTTCCGCAGGGTACCCTCGCCTTTGGAAGCCGGTTTTGGTCCTACTGCTTGCTAATGATTCTCACCCAACATCCAAGGCTGTTCATAAAGCACAGGGCTTTTCCTGGGTCCTACACACACTAATAATAACCTATGAGAGAGGTTAGCAGCAATAGTCATGGACAGTAAGTCCCGACTTGGTTATGTGCTTCCCGTTCCACTTGAATTCAACCATTAAATCTGAACTTCCAGTTCAAATTAAATATGTCATGACCAATGTCAGATATATGGACAACTTCAGAGTGGAATAACCCAAGGCAATCTGCTCTGATCGTATCACGCCTTAAGTCTCAGATTAAATCCAGGGGGAATTTAATAAAATAACTCAGTCAAGCATTGATCTTTTCCTGATGGTTTTTTTCTTCTTTTTTTTTTTTTTCCTTTCCAATGGCCTTCACTCTCACACTCCTCCCTCTCCTTTGAAAACAACATTGTATCATGCAGGAATAACCCAAAATATTTCAGCAGTACAGCTATTGTATCTCTGCTATTGACCTTCTCCATCCCCATCTCTCATCCGATGACAGCGTTCTAGTTGGACAGTATTAAATCATTTTGCTTCTCTCCTTATCCGCCAGTAAGCTGCTCTGTTGTGTATTTGTTGTGTGAAGTTTGCACACTCTTGTGAGACGGGATGGTAGCACTGCAGGAAAAGCAGGTCAATGCAAATGTGATTAAGGATCCGTTTGTCCCTCCCTGCTGCTGTGGTGGCCAGGGAAGCCAATGCAGCTCTCCAGGAAGCTCTGCTGGGCGATCCGCAGGACATGAGGGACTGGCAGCACATCATGTGTCATTCCCTGGCTCAACCGGCAGGAAAGAGGGTCCCAGGCTCAAGAGAGGCTGCTCATGTTGCTTGATGCCCCTCCCACAGATGCTTGGAGAACAGGACAGGAGCACGCAAGAAACTCATCACAGGTCTTGACTAGAAAAAATGGAAGTCTAGCCTTTGATAGGATGCAATATCTTGTTGTAGGGTAAGGTGTTTCAGGCAGTCATTGCTTCCCTTAACCAGAAATGTGGGGCTCCAAAAACCTTTCCTTTTAACTTTACTCATCAATATATAACTTTTAGCACAGAATCTAAGAGCGTGTCAGCGTTGTTAGATAGGACACCACCAACGGCAATCAAGATTGCCAAACGGCAATCAACGGCAATCACTGCTCGTCAAAAAATCTTTGGAGAGTTCCCATTGCTGTTCTAGTGCACAAGCCATCTTTCTCACTTCTTTCTTCTCCATTATTTTCCCTTCGATAAGTAGTTTTCCCAGAAAGCTAGAGGAAGGCCTCAAAGCATTCATACTTCGGCCCTAAACAGGCGTTCGGGGTGAGAAACGGGGAGTTGCCAGGCAGAAGCACAGATCTGTTTCTGTGGCCACTGGGCAAGCGGCAGCCTGTGGAGGTCCCTGCTGGAAATCGCCTTTAAAGACAGTGGTGAACACGTACGTTACCCCGCTGATTGCTGACAAGCTCAACATTTACAACGCAAAGTCCAGAAAGGAGAGAGTCACATTAGACGAGGTTACTTTAAAAATGAGTCCTTGGGTAAGATCTATCTCTGATTTGAAACCCTTCCAGGATTTGGAAGAGTTTCAACTAAAATTAAAAGAAAAACAAAGCCCAGACTCCTGAGATAACTCAACTACATTCAGTGAGTGAGTGTGAGGGTATGTTTTGTCTCTAAAGAAAATATCAGAGCCTATAGCAGTCGAGATAGTTTATAAGCATGAACATAACTTTGAATAGCCCTAGTTCTGGTTTGCCATGACCTCTACAACTCAGCTCTGAATAAAAAATATTCCCTTAATACCAGTTATACACTAAAAAGGATACTTAAACTCGGCAGATTTGAAAATCACAGGCACGTCTCATTTCTCGTGATAATGCTGATTGACCTCTTTTTCCCCGTTTTATTTTATTAATTATAAAATAGAAGTTTATACAGGAAACTAAGAAAATAACTCTCCTTTCCCTAAAGATGCAATCCATGCACACATCAGGAAACGCAGGCAGATAGAATATAAGGAGCCTTTTATTTTATGTTTGAAAGCTTTCCTTTGTTTCACGTTTCTTTAAGTTTTAACTCTTGCGTGTTTCTTCCCTCGCTGCGAGGCGGTTAACGCACAGTCCGATTTGTTTTGTTTTCACCAAGGCAAAATGCGACCGCTCTTCGATGCACACCGGCCCTTTCACGCGGCTCTCCTCGCCCTCTGAAAACGGGCCGTACGAAACCGCCAGCACAAACTTCCCTTTGCACTTTCACGCTCTCAGGTACGGTCAGCCGCGTCAAGAAGTGGTACCAGCGGCGGGGAATAATCGTTTCTAACTATGGACGGATTGTACGCCGCTTGCCGTGCCCTGGATGCTTGCTTTTTGCTTTTTGCTTTTTTTTTTTTTATATCTCAGCTGTTCTTCATACCTCAGCCATGTGTTTTCTGTCCCCCGCACTCACCCCGTGAAATGGGCTGTGTACTCTAAGCAGTCCCTCGTAGACCTACCTAGGTATCTACTTTTCTTGCCTTCACTGAGGAATTTTCATTGTTACCTTTCTTTTCTTTGCGGTGCAGTAGATTAATTTAAAATTTCATAAACTGAAGAAAAATTGAAGTTGAGTATTTTTCTCCAAACGCTGACCCTGATCCTCAGCTCCCTCTCAAAAGTACTAAGGATGTCCTACCAGGAACCTTTAAACCCTAAACCTCCTTTAGCTCTGCGGGCTCTTAAACTGGGCACCATGAGTCCCAGTGCCAATAACGTCCGTGGAAGTGGAAGGTGACGGACGGTGACCAACGGGGCTGGTAGCTGTCATGGTAGGGGATGAAACAGGAGCCACGGCACGCTCCCAAGCCCGTCCTTCCATAGCGATGTTGCTACAAGCCAGGGCATGGTCATATTTTACGGTATTTTATGTGTTTAAAACAGTGGGAAGAGGTGCAAGTTCTCTAGCATGATCAGTTCAACCTTTTCTATGCTGTTGGACCTCTTTCCGCGCTTGTTCATGTGTACTGCATTACTAATATCAGCAAAGATGGGAAGCTTAGCAGTCTCTTTAGAAGGATTCGGAATCACCTAAAGCTAGGATGGGAGGAACTTGTGAGTTTCTGTGTTTCAAAGCACTGGCGACGATGGAAAATATCAAGTCTTATTAGCCGACCACGTGGCTCGCCAGTGGATTAACCTGGAGAGAGAAAGGACAGACTTTTTCTAACACACTGAGAAAGGGGTCACGTCGCCAAGGACTCTGGTAAAAGGATCTCCACCTCGACGCCGGCGTGTCGAGGAGGTTTTGTTCTTTTCAAGCACCTGAACTTAATGGACTTTTCTGGCAGAGCTGCCTGGTACAGAAAACAGCACAAGGGTGACGGCACGGCGCTTCCCGCCTTCGCCCTGTGCACTTGTCCGGGACCTCTCGTGCCGTAAATCATTCACGAGTTTGCCACGGCGATCCTTGCGCAGTCAGGCTATATCCTTAACACAAAATCAAGGGGAGGGGAAAAAGAAAAAGATATATATCCCGGTTCCCTGGACCAGCTTTTCTATCTCAGCAAACAAATTGCAATATCCAAGCCTATGTGAGAGCCAGTTATAAAAGCCAGAGGTATATTTAGCTTCAGGAAACACGTCAGAAAGTCCTGGGCTCCTTGTTCCCTCCCCAGCATCCCGCTGAGCTGGGTCTCGTCCCTCGTCTTCGCAGTTTCCCTGACTCCCTTCGTTCTCCGTTTTCTTCTCTGTTTCGCTTTGGGGTCTGTCCATTTTTCTTGCGCCTCCTCCAAAAGGTACTGCTTAAGCGTGTGCAAATCCGTTACTTTATATAAATGATGTTTTTGTCCTGGATTCACAAGAGTGTGTGTGTGTGTGTGTGTGTGTGTGTGTGTGTGTGTGTGTGTGCGTGCAACTTTTTTCCCTTTCTGGCAAAATCAATAGAACCTGTAACCGAAACAATTCCATGAAGTTAAACGTAGAGAGAACTTAACTTTGATGTTAACACTGACTTATTGCAATATATGAAAGTCCATAAAAGAAACAGGGAGTATGACTTGCCATAAACGTATGCATTTTTATAAGTCAAAAGCTTTATCACGGAGTAGGTTCAGCAGAGGGCACGCGGTGGGTGTTGAGCGCTGGCTCGTACGGTTGACGTGGTGCTGAGGACCTACCACGTTCAGCACGACGGCTGCTATTTTTGTTGTTCGTAGCCAATTGCAGCAGGGTAGAAATTCACAGCCCACACAATGCCGTGTTTATGTACCAACGGTAGTAAATTATTCAGGAATCTAGATTAAGAATGGGTTTCAGACTGTTGGCAAAAGGGACAACTCGTTAGAACAAGAAGAGGAGAAGAACGTTTTTTCTGAAGGATCTTCCAAAAAAGAGCCTAGCAATAGCTTGCCAAATTTGGTATTAAAAGATAAAGTTGTCTTGAGTCGAGTTCAGAAAAAGGTCTTAATGTCAAATGTTTTCAATTTTTTTTCATTAAATGAACTGAAATTCAGCCAAACCAGATTCCTCAGATTTGGAAGGGGAAAAAAAAGTTCCCTCCCAAGCTGAGGAGAAGCAGGCCAAGTTTTATCCTGACAGGAATATTTTTGCCAAAGTTATAAAAACTGAAGTGAAAGTAATGGTGCTGTATCTGGCAGTTATAAAGCAGCTTCATCCCCAAAGATCCTAACGCGCATTACGTATAATAGGTTAGATTCCCCAGTCCTTAGTCATACCTTGCTCAGACAAATTTTCATTAAAACGTACAGAATTTGAGGGCTCTGCCCTGGAGGTCCCGTGCAGGAGGTCGCAGTTGGGCTCTCCCCCCACATCCATGTGGCAGAGGCCCTTATTTACACAGGACTTTCGCTTTGTCCCGGATTACCAAGACATCGCTATTGAATATCTTCCGCATTTTTTTTTTATCTAAATTCAACATTTACACCTTTCACTGCTGCATTACTTTTTCCAAAACTTCCCTTGGCTTTAAAATAATTCACTTTTTGCCTGAGTGCCTCCCTTAATTATATACACGTACAGTTTTTCCATACATGGCACTGGAATTTCATGTTTTCTTTGTTATGGTTTTTGCAGTTTTTTCCCAAGATTTTCCCTATATTTTGATTTTCACGGTTTTGATTTTCACGTGCTTTGAGCTACTCACTCGTTTATTTTCCCCCACGTAACCCTGCAAAGTTCTGCGTGTAAAGCGGACAAAAAAATTCTCCTTCTCCCCCCCTGGATTTGCTTATAGCTGGTTTACCTGGTTCCAGGAACCACCTTTGACGCCCTCTATGAGGAATGACCAGAGAAAGGGAACTTTCCTAAGGAGACTACGCGATCCGGCGCGTGTGGACCACCGCATCCGTGGCCTCCGATCTCATCCCACGTCTCCGGCGCGGGGCTCGGTCCCCAGGGTGGAGCAGGGCAATCTGACTCCCCGTATCCACGTTAAACCGAGAACATCCACTTAAGTAATAAGATTTCAATTACCCAAGTCAGAATTTCACATTAAACCTTAATCTGATACATTACCAGCCCAAATTAATGTCAGAAGGTGTCTGTACAGAGACTTTCATTCATTTAATGGTGGTTGGTGTGGGGCCTAAACAAAATTATTTGCAAAAATCTCCAGACCACTGTAGAAAAGGCATTTCCAACGCTAATAGTCTTTTGCTTTCCAATTAGTCCTGTGCTCGTTGCAAAATAATAGTGTTGCTTTGAACAGTAGCCGATTTACTGTAAGCTTTTCCCCAAAAGGTCAGCGGGAAGATGTCTCCTCGTGGTAGGAAACCCGTATTTATAGACGGGTGCTTTTTGCAGTCTGTCTACACCAATGTATATGCAAGGAGACACTTTAATAGCCCTATAGCTGAGGCAGGGTATATAGATCGTATGCTTGACTCTATTCCTTCGTTACATCCGAAAGAAAACTAGCAAAGAGACAAAAAAACGAGCCTCTTGGCTGGCTTAGAAGAAGCAAACGGTGCCGCCTTTTCTGCAAGCTGCGTTTCACAAAAATCCGCTCAAGAAATTCTTGTGATGAAAAGCGCTGCTTTACATTTTTGCTAATTTTTTGCTGCTGCTTCGCTCAGGCTCCTCAGTCACGCTACAGACAGGGTATTTGTAAGAAACGGAAGCAAATAGTTTAAGTGCTGCCATTGGAATTAAAATGAACCTTCCCTTATTATTAAAACCCTGAAGTCTCCAGAAAGCGTAAGAGCATCCCGCAGTGCTCCCCCAAAGACCTCGGCCTCGCTCTTCTTCTGCTCTTTTCCAGCATTAAGGCTTGTCGGGTTTTTTTAACGCCTCGTAACCGCAGGTCCGCACAGAACGAGCTACAAAGTCCTGAGAAAGGGTTAACGCTCGCTGGCGGTTTGGTCATATTAGAACAATTACAGTGATTCATTGTCTATGTCTAATGGCATAATCTGATTGTAAAGACAGCAGAGTGGGCGTCGGAAAATATACAGCAGCCCGCTGTAGTCAGCGTGAGGCATAACAGGAAACGATTGTGGGTGTTAACCGTGTCACAAATGGTTGGATTAAATGCTGACTCCACAGCCGAAAAGCCAAATAAAGATATGGGAAAGCGACCGTACAGGTTGCAGTAACAATTAGCCCATTATCTAATATTGTTTCTAGCAACAGAAAAGAAAGCGGCGGCGAAAAACCTATGGCAGGTGATTCTACTTGAAATCATATTTACTGTCTTTTTATTGTGTTAGCCAATAAGTAAAACCGTTTAGAACAATTGGCCCTGATTTGCTCAGAAAGCAAGGTATTTTACACTGAAATAAATAGGAAGTATAACTCCTGATTATGATATTGTCATTAAGGTACTTATTTTCAATTAAGAATTTTTATTAGCTCTCATCAAGTTGAGTAATGAAAGTGCCGTAAAATATACTTCCTTTCCCACCCTGCCCCTCTCCCCTCCCAGCCCTTCGGAAAAGGCCTCACCTTTCTGCAAAGGCAAAAAAAAAAAAAAAAAAAAAAAAAAGGGCAAAAAAATAGGCAAAAAACAAAAAAGAAAAGAGAGAAAGAGAAGGGGGAAAAAGTACAAGTTACCCGTGTCCTGAGCTGGTTTTCCTCCCACCTGGGAGGCTGCTGGCTGCCCTCAAACACCCCCGGGTGCAGCCTTCCCAGCTCCCACCCAGAGGAAAGAGTCTTATTCTGCACCAATAATTTAATGAAAATGGGCGCATTCATTAAAATGTTTTTTAATTTTTTTTTTTTTTTTTACAATTTTGGCCTCTTGGAGGAGCTAACACAAAGCGAACACTTTTTTTTACGCAAAGGCTTTAAAATCACAATAAACCCATTTTGATTGTAAATATATTTTCAGCTACATTTTATCAAATAATCTTACCGAAAAAAAATCTCCTTTATGAAGTTATGATGATTTAAATTGTTCTTTCTCTTTCTCTCTCTTTGTTTCTCTCCTTTTGCACACATATTCTCTGGAGGATCTAAAAATAAGCCTCTAGCTATACAAGTCAGTGCTCCAGGTTTATCCCAGAGACTAAGCAGCATTCCACAAAATACCTTTATTATTTTCCGGGGTTCCTCTGCATTGTGTGAAAACTCCGAGGTTATTTGAGATCAGGAGCGTGAGGGAAACGGACACATCTGAGGAGAGGCTTGGGAAGGGCAACTGGGCTGTACAAACTGAAAGCGTGGACTTGTATATTTTTTTTGGTGCTTGTGTTATACTTTCGATGGTTTTTGTTCCCTTTCTCTAATGGAAAAGGTGCCACTAATCAGCTGACGAATGTGAAGATATTCAGAGTTATAAGAAACGTTGCGTCCTGTTTCTGCATAAATAAGCTCCAGTCGTCAGCCCCGGAAAAGCATGCTTCTCCATCGCGATCCCAAATCACGGTCCGTCAACTTTTTGGCTGCGCAGCAGCCAGCAGAAAGAGGGGTTTTACGTCGTTATGGGTGGAAGTGAAGCTCTAAAAGCCAAGTTCAGTACCTCAGCAGTGTTAGATGAGAGGCTGGTGGGAAAAAAACAAACAGTTTTATAATGTCCATAACCAGCACCCAGTGTAAGCGCCCCCAAAATAACCGCAAAATCCCCCTTCGCCCAGACGCTCAGGCCTCGCTCCTGCAGCTCACGCTGTGCCGGGCACCCACCCATCACGCTTAACTCTTTTCCTCTTATTCCCAGGAATATTTCTTTATTATTTCTTTCCCTTTTTTTTTCCTCCCTGTAAAGGCTTTTTTATTTCTGGTGTAAGGGTTTGATTCTATACCACTGAACTTAACGGGAGGGGAACCACTGTGTTCAGCTGGAGCAGAATAAGACCCGAAAAAGAAGCATTAATTTAACCAGGTTTTATGAGATAGCATAATAGCGTTGTTAGAGATTTTTTTCCCCCCCCTTAATGAAATCTGAATATCCACTCGATAAGTAAGCACCCAGGCAACGCGCCGCCGCCGGCTTATCTCGGCGGGACGAAGGGGGGCAGACCGCGAGGCCGGCGCGAGCGGCTCCCCCGCAGCGCCCCGCGTCCCCGCCGCGGCGTTTCGCTGCCGGCCGCCTGCAGCACGCCTCGCGCCGGGGCCGGCTGCCCGTCCGCGGGAAGAGCCCAGCGGCAGCCCGGCCACGCGAGTTAAGGCATAGCTGAGTTACCTCGATTGCATAAATAACGCCCGTTTCCTGTGCTTCTGCCCACGGCCGGACCGAACGTGCAAGCGCAAAACGTAGCGCGGCTGAGTGATGCGAAGGCGTGTGGGCATACATGGCTGCAGGAACCCGTCCTTGAAGAACTAACGGGTTTTTATTACAGGAGGAATAAAACGGGATTTCACAGTCGCTTGTCTTTGCAGTAACCAGCTTCGCACCTCGCTCAGCGCTCCCAAGGGGTTAACGGCTACTTCAGGGGCGCTCCTCCGTTTATAGCCCTGCGGCAGTATCGCTTTCCCCGGAATCCGCTAATTCCAGCGGGAAGGCGCCGTCATCATCGTCGTCGTCGTGTGGCCTCGCGACTAGGCTAACGCGCTGCTTTGCGTTTTGCCACCCGTTGGCGGGGGGACGAGGATAAATCTCGCGCGCGCCAGGCGGGTGCGGGAACCGCGCGGCGCGGGATTCCCGCGGCACGCGCGCGGCAAGGCCGGCACCAACGTCTGCTGGAAGAGTAATTTTTCTCCTGTTTCTGCTTCCCCTTGCTGTTCAATTCAGTGTGAAAAAAGGTGGGTTTTACTCTTTTGTGGGTCTGTTTCCAAAATTCTCTTTTCTGTAAAGGCGTACAAGGGCATACTTGCCCAATTTCCCCACTCCTATGCGTAACACAGCAGTCAAATGCAGTAAAAGATGGAAGGTGCAATGTAGGAAGTCCATTGAAAACTCAAGGAAGGGGGACATCTGACTCCCTCCAATGTACCGTTTCAAGCAGGATCCCCCTGGAGTAAACAGGAGTTTGTCACCGAAATACGTAAGAGCGATGCTTGCCCCTGAGAGGACACGTAAAATGAGATGGAAACTAATTTAGCCGAGGCGCCTCTGCTCAGGTTTGCCGCATCCTTGCGCAAATGGGAATCGGAGTTGCTGGTTTTATTTAGCCCAAATACGGCTTGGAGACTGGAGACGGTCGCTTGTACGGCAAGGTCCTCGGCGTGCAGAAGAGGAACCATTTATGCCCGTCTTAAAGTTCCCAGTGCCTCTAAGACTATTTTTAAGGTGGGAAAAGCTGACAAGCACAGGTCTTGCTGATAAAGTTTGACTACCGCTTTTCGAAGCAGAGTTTTATAGCGCTGAGGCTGTGTCTGCCGTCTTATGCAGCCTTGTCACCAGGAGCGATGTGTCTCTCCTGGTAGCGTGAATCACCTCGGTAAAAAACTGGTAGAAATTGATGTAAGAACTCTCAAAAAATACTTAGGCATTGAAAACCAATTGTGCAGATTTCTGCCCACAGTCTGTTTTTCCTGCGCAGCTATGTTTATAACGCCGTGAGATATTCTCACTGTCTTAACTTGTCTCAGTGCCAGCAAATCACATTAAAAAAGGGGGCGCGTGAGGTACGTCGCTTAATTGTCACTAGCGCAAGGGAATGAGCCTGTGTTTTGTAAAGGAGCTTGCATACCCCTTGTGTGATTTACTGTACACCTACAGTAAATTTTCTTGCGGGAGATTTTATGGTGCCTTGTTGAATAGTGAACGTTAAGTCAAACCTTCCTATAGCCGAGGAAAATAGAAGCCAGATCTGCAGAGAAAAGTAACAAGGAGTTTTTGTTAATGCGTATTCCTGCTTGTAGCAATAGAACAGTAACCCTACCCTAATGAAAATTAAATTTACTACCTTTTGTTTGTAGTTGTATCTTAAAAAAAGAAAACACGCTCTTGTTAATCACCATGAACAGTTCTCTTCAACCATCAGAATGATAAAAGGGCCCTAAAATACTTTGGCCAGGTTCCAGGTGGGTTTTTCTGAGGACTTTCCGAAGAAAATTCACATAACATGCTTTTTTCCACGGGAAGCATGTTTTTCCATGATTCATAAACCCGCTTTTATCCAGTCCATGAAAGGACCTCTCTCCATTATGTAGACCAGAGCTGACACATTTATGTGCAAAATTGCTGGAGCATTTACACCACTATTCATCAAGGCAGTGTCTGTGCTCCAGGAATATTACAATCACCTGGCACAATCAGTTTAACACACACGCACAAATTCTTGGAAGACTGCGTTATTATAACACATAACAAAATGTAACAACCTCTCTCCTACCGGCCCACGTGTATAAAAAGTTATTTTTGATTTCCTGATGATACGTAGGAATACAAATTAGCAAGTGTCATTGCTTTTTTGCTGTAATATTGACTGATAAGAGATCTGCATAAAGCCGGGAATAGCGGTTGGTACGGAAGGAAATTGCTAATAAGACCTGCTCTTTGCACCCCTGAAGCGACCAGCTCGCGTTCACCTGGTGCTGTAGGAGCCGGGAGTTATCCCTACCCAACCCGGGTTGCAAGTGGCCCGTGCGAGATGAATTTTCAGTCATATGCTCGCGTTTCTGGTGCTGTTGTAAAATATGTCCCCGGCAAAGTCTTCCCGAGCGCAGCGGGAAGGGCTACGGCAAACACGGCGTCCCAGTTGGGTGGAAAGACCTCGCCGCGGAGCTGCCCGCGAATCTTCTCGCTCAGAAGCCTTTTTTGCAATAGCATCGAAACACCTATACCTTGAATTCGTAGCACATGCGAGGACGCTTTGGGGGGCATTTGTCTTAACGCAGTTTCCACATCGCCAGGCCTCGGCTCTGTCTCAGACCCACGCTATTCACAGCTGACCAAACCTGACGTATTTATTCTGCAGCGTTGGGGCAGTTGCCCTTGCCCTGAACGCTGGCTTTACACCCAGGAAAACACAGCGTGAGCAACCCCAGATATGATGCAGTCAGATTTTGCATGCGTGGGAGGGGGCGAGCTTTTTCCTTCTCCAAATCGCCGTGGCTGTCGCGTGAGCACAGCATTTGTTTTCATGAGGATTTTCACTGAGCGTACCAGTAAAGATTTTTAAAAATTGCCTAAATAAGTATTTACATGATACCGTAACCCAGAATGGTTTCAAAGGAGCCTTTATGATCTGTCAGGTCAATAATCTGCATTTTTAAAAGTCCCCGAATACATATTTGCATGATCTGTATTTCAAAAGCTCTAGTAAATATGTATTTGCACAATAGACCATAACAATCTCTTTTAAGCCATCATGGTCTATATATAGCGTTAATCCTCATATATTCCAAAGGAGTTCTGTTTTCCAAAATAGCTTTTATTAATAAGACGCTCAGACGCTGTGGTTCTGAGGGCGAGAGAGGGATGTAATCAAAGGGATGAGGAGGGCTTTCCATGCAATTAAAAACTGACCAACGGCGCAAGCAAGCCTTCCCTTTCCGACAGCGGAGTTTTCCCGGAAACCTCCCTCTTTGCAGGGCGTCGTCTACTTTATTCCTCCTTGCCGATGGGCCGCGTCTTCCCGAATAATTATTTCCGAGAGGCAGGTGGCAATCTTTGCGCCGCGGATCTTTGCGCCGCGCTCCCGGCGGGAGGAACGGGGCGGCGGGTCTCGAGTCGGGGGTCTACGAAAGGCGCCAGCGCGACACCACCGCGGGCGCGCGGCGAGCGTTTCCCCCAAGGTTTTGGCGTGCTCGGATCCGGCGTCGCGCCCCGGCTGCTGTGCTCGGAGGAGTCGGGCGCGACACCCCGGTCCCGATGCCGGCTGATGGGATATTGGCACCCCGGGGTCAGGGCCGGATTTGAAACCGCTGCTCTGTCTCCGTCAGCTGTCGTTAGCAGCTGCAGAGATGGATGCTCTTCCGTCGCCGCCGAGAAAATTGTTGTGAAATTATCGGTTGTAAACAACGTATTTCTTTAAATTCCTGTTCCTGACTTTACCTTGCCTTTTGACACAATGCGAAGTTGCTTGATGTAAAAAACGTAGTGGGTTTGATGACTTTAGTTGTTTTTGCTGTGAATGGATATCGTATTTCTCCGACTGCTTGTATCATTTGTGCAGTTTTTTACATGTTTTGCACTAAACTGACTTATTGTAGTGGAACAGCTTCAGCTTGAGGGCTTCAGTCGCGATGGCCAGTGGTTTGATGACGGCAGCATTCGGTTAGGACACAGGGGGGACAAAGTCTGAATAAAGCCGTCTGGGGCCACGAGCCTTGGTCTCCCACAGCCCACGCGCGCGCTGCCTCCACGGGGATAGCATATACGTGTAGGCGCGGGATCGCCCGGCTCCGCACGTAGGCGTCCCTCCGCGCGCAGGCATTTCCCCACCCGCGTGAAAACCGTCGCACGGGAGACATCCCCTTCGAAGGAAGGATGGGGCCCTTCCGCAGCGCCGGAAAAGCTTTTCCCGCAAGAGCATTTCCCGCAGGAGCGCGGCCGCCGCGGGAGGAGGCGGCGGCGGCGGGGACGCGCTCAGCGTCCCGCTCTCCTCCGCTCTCCTCCGCTCCCCGCGGCCCGTGGGGCAGGTGAGGGGAGCCGCCCGCACGTCTTGTCTCTGTTTGCGGAGGAAGCACGCCCTGCAAGCGCTTTCCCCCGCCGTAAATTCAGCCCGCGCGGCGCGTCGTTAATCGGGTGCAGAAGCTGGAAAAAATCGTGCAGCGGCTGCGTGTCTTATATTAAAAGCGGTAACTTGCGGCTGGTTAGTTTGTTTGCTGAAAATGTTTTAGTAACCCTGCACCTTGCAGGCTGCGAAGAATAGGACAAAACGGGGTTATTTCGCCATCCGCCTCCAGCTCAGATTTTTCTGCGTAAACAGTTTGGATCACAAACTCCTAAAAATACATGTGTGTCGGTGCCCTCGTCTACGCAGAGCATAAGTCTATCAGATCATGGGGAACGGGAAAACACAGCGCCAGCTATTTCCAGACCTGGAAGGCTTCCTAGCGTAAATCTGAGGCGCGGATTAACCTCCGGCTTCACAAAGCTCACCTCGCTTTCCGTCCCAGGCTACGGAACAGCGCCTCGGCTTGCCGGCGTTCCGCTCGGGTTTTGCCGTGGGACTGCGGCGGGAAGCCGCCCCGACCCGCCGTCGCCGCCAGCCCCGCGCGCGCCGGAGGCGAACGTGCGAGCGCGCCCGGGACCCCGCGCTTAACAAAATTAACAGCACGCCCACTGAAACCCCTTCTCCTCGTGGCAGAGTCCCAGCGCACAGGGATTTTCCTGCTCCATTAAAGAGACAATTTTGCCCGTGCGGTAATGGAAAACGTCAGACTCCGATAGAGAAGTGGGTGCCTCTAAGTATTCCATATTTTACAGAAATGTGTTTTAAATGAAATACTGCCTGACAGATAAATTACATCGGCTTTGCGTATGTACCCGGCTGATTTAGTGCTACCAGCAGCCCAGATGGTTGGCGAAAACTTTGTAGGTGCTTAAACATCTTAGTACATGAATGCAATTTTTGCACTAATGCAAAACACTTGTGGAGTGACCCCTACTATGTAATGTTTTCCATTGAGAGAACCGATTTGGACTTACAGAGAAAAAAGTAATACACAAATTACTTCAGGTAACCTGCAGCCTTTAAAGAGAAAAGAAACGCAATTATACCTGCTCTCCGCAACCACGGTTTAATGAAAACTGAAGACTGAAATGGTCTCGCCAAGTTTCAGAACTTACAGCAGGTCCCGGCTTATTAATGGCACAGTCGTACTAGCAATTTGTTTTCGTAATTATGTTCTTTGTGGTCTACCCAGTTTTCAAACAGTGATGCAAAAAGGACAGCTGGAAATACTGCTAGTTGCTTACCTAGTCCCCAGTGAGAATAAAAATAGATAACAGTAAATGAGACCATATGTAGGCAGCTACATCAACAGTCAAAGCTGGGATTTTTTTTTAAAGACGTAGTATACTTCAATGTATGCATTAAAAGACGGAGATGAAATGTATTAAATATCAGTAGGAATACCGGGCCCTTTGATTACCCGAACGAGGAGCAGAGCTCATCCCGCGACTTAAAACACCCTGGTCCAGTACAAAGCAAATAACGAGCTTGACCACGCGAGCCCCGACGTTTCCCGTACAGAAAGCGAGCGCCACGGCGGAGCGGTTGCTCGCGGAGCGGTGCTCCTTCTCCTTTCTCGGCTTGTGTTTTTTCTCGATGGCAACTGCGCAGACCCGTGCTTAAGCTGCAATTTGAACAGGCTTCAAAGACGGTCCCTCTTCCGGCGGCAGCATTTTACCTGGCAGCGCTGCTCGGCGCCCGCATCCTTTTCGGAGGCGGTGGCACGGCTGAGTCTCCGGGGAGGCTTGGAAACGCTCAGTTTTAGAAGAAATTCAGCCAACTTTAGAGTGCCTGGAAATAAATAAAATCCGGCTCCAGCGCTGCACAGCTGCCCAATCCGTCATCACTGGAACACCCTTCCTTTGGTTTTCTCAGTGCCGCTTTCCTCATTTATTTTTAATTTCTGGGAGCCGATATGTGTCATCACCACCTAAGTTTCCTCGAAGCTTCAGCATTAAAGGGCCAAGCCCGTCCGTAACTGCACTCTGTGCATCATCCCTCTTGACAAGTAACGAATACTTGCCACGGATGTGGGCCGTAATTAACGGAAATTGTCCCTAGGTGCTGGCGTAGAGGCACATCGGGGCTGGGAGAGCCCGTGGAAGGGCCGTCTCGCGCCCAGCACGAGCAAGACCAGCACATGGTGATGGTCTGTAGCCACTGCAAGCGTGTACGTACCTTTCCCTCCATAAGGCAAAGGGCCACAACGGCTTTAAAATTCTAGATTAATGCAGATTTCACCTGCATTGGAATAACTAACTAGTGGGTCAGTTGTATAAATATATATAGAAATAAGCATTTCATTATGCCGTTTTACATTCGCTGAGGATATGACCTGCACTATTCCCTCCTGCAAAACACCCCCTAGCAGCTGTCATTGCATTGAAGCTATGAAGGTAAAAGGGGGGCGAAGCGGAGAGATGACATTTGCTACCAAAACCGTGCACGTGGCCGCAGCCTCGCTGCTCGTGGCGGAGGAAAACGCGCTCTCGAGACTCGTGAACTTCATTTCCTGACGTTCACCTTCCTCTTGAATATCCCTAGCAGATCTGGGCTGGAGAACTCGGCTGCAGAAAATCACTGAAATGCACGAAGCGGAGCCAACAGGAAATTCACATTTCACCAAAAAGCCAGAGCCAAGCGAGGTGCCGCGCTCCAAGCTAACGCTCACGGTGCCATCACCGTGTCTCGAGCTCGCTCCGCGGCCGCAAACTGGGTGCAGCAAGGTTGCGCGAGGCAAATCCCGGGTCACGCAGCGATCGTCTCCAAAGGGGGACGTTTAAGGTCCTGATCCGGAAGGCGCTGAAATCAGTAGAAAGGCTCCCGTCGGTTTAAAAGCAGAAAGCAAAAAAATTGCCTAAGCCCTGAAACAGTGCCTCTAAATATATCATTTTCGGAAAGTGTCCAAAAGGTCAGTGAGAGCAGCTGCCTTGCAAAATAATTCCTTGAACTCCTCCAGTAGACCAGATACTTTGAGTTACAAGACTTACCCGTCAGCTGTCTTTTTTACACTCCCAGCTTTCTAAAACGGAGCGCATCCCTTCCTCTTCATCCCGATATCTAATGAACATCCAGCTAAAATAGCTAAAATCCTCACCCTTCCCCAGAGACCGGGAGGAGCCCGCTTGCTCCAAGCACATCAACTTTGGCTGTGTGGGGATGGGGGTCATACTTTAAGTATGGAAACACCCAGTATGACGTGCATTAAATTTTCTCGAGGGTTTGCTGCGTTGTACGTGAGGCCAGGTGAGGCGAGAGCAGGAGGAGGAAGGCGCGCGGTTTTGTGCCTGGAGCAAAGCAGGGATGCGGGATGCCCACCTGAGCCACCTGCAGCTCCAGCCGGAGCGAAAGCCTCCCCTCGCTGCCCCGTTTCTCCAGGCTCAGGAGCTGGATGTTTCTGATCACCTACACAGACCTGGCGCTGTTCCACCTCTCGTTCCGACTCCAGATGGCAGGGCTAGGTTGCCTGGGTTTGATCTGCACTAGAACAGACTTTCAAGCAGCGTTTTGTTACTACCGGTTCCAGCCCTCAGCTCAGCTCCAGTCTCTGAAAGCGCGCTGATCAGAAAAGGGGAAAAAAGCCCCAAAACGCTGTTGAGAGTAGAATGAAAACAGCTGGAGGGACGTCACATCGGAGGTTTAGTTCTTATTTCATCTCTGCATAGACGGGAGATATGTCTGAATCAGATATACTGGAGACACTGAAAATCTGACTGGACAATCTCATCTCATTGGGCCAGCTCTGAGCGGGACACTGGACTATCTGACCTCTGCACAATCCTCCCAGTAAAATCAGTGTAGCCTAAAAACCTGTTATTGCTAGTCTTAAAAACTGACTCGTGAAGCGTGTGCTTTGATTACATACCTTACACCAGCAGGTATTTGCAAAGCTACCTGTTGTGCGTGGCAATATAAATCCCCAAAAGGCAGATTTTTCTGGATATCTACTCTACCAAGACCAACTACTAAGGACACTAAGAGAAAAAAAAAATTAAAAAAAGAAAAAGAAAAAAACCCAAATGTGCGTCTCTTCCTTCTCTTTGACCTACGCAATATAACCAAAACAGGAACACGTAATACTGGTGGAGGATGGGGGCTGCAGAAGAGAGGCAGTCCCGATATTCCAAGTGAAATGTTTTTTGATGATTATGGACCTGTTTTTCATTTCCTCCTTGCATGGCGTCATGGGTCGTCTTGCACACACTGCCAGGTAGTCCTAGGATGCTCACAAAGTCCCTTGGTGGCTCCGAAGGTGGGGCAGAACCAGACTTTTCAACACCTTTAAGACCATTGCAGAAATAAGAGCAGTATTACGCTTGGTTTAGCAGCAGCGTTCTGAGGTAAGCAGCCTTGGGGAAAGTTAATGACACTTATGTTCTTTCTACTGCTTTCACTTCGCAAATCGCTAGCCAAGCCAGGGCCAGCTGGCCACGCCGTTGGTTTTCCAGCCCCACAAGTCATCCTGGGGTCTGCGAGCTCTCCCGCTGCCTTCCCGTGGCGTCTTGTAGTTTTCCTGGCTTTCATCCTTCGCTCCGGAGGGCGTTAAGCCGATAGGGCAGGACTGACGCAGCGCTCGCGGTGTAAGGGTATATGCCCTGGGGACCTTTCTGGACAGAGCTCGATTATACGGTTCCTCGAGACCGGAGGGATAGCTTGGGTTATCCCGTCTCCTTCTGTATTCCTGATAACTGCTGGATTTCCTTCCCGTCTTCTCACTGTGCAGGTTAGGAAGTTTTGACCCTCGGTGTCATTGCACGCAAGGAGAAGGCTGGGCAAGCCAGGAAAGAAAACACCTCCCCAGGTGGCTCGGAGACCCCAGGCCGGGCTCCCGTAGACGAGGCGAGACCTACACGCAGCGGTGGCTCGCACCCACGCAAGCTAGGTCGGAGACGGTGCACAAACCTTTAAAGAAAAAAAGAATAAGTTGGGCAAAAGCAGCAAACATTGAAAGAGATGAGTTGTCAGCGGCGTCGGCAGGGTGTGCCAGGAGCAAGGTCTGTGCAACGGAGCCGGGGAAGAAGCCAAATTCCCCTGTCGGGGGAGCTCCGGCCGCACGTGCTTGGCATTTTGCAGGAAAAAAAAAAAGAACAACAAAACCCTTCGTCCCTTTTCCCAGTGCAAGGAAGTCTATGCAGATAAAATTTACCGGGAGGATAAAGCATGAGCACGGGTTTCTCCTGGGGCAGTGAGCCCGCTGCCGTCTCGGAAGCGGCACGGGCTCTGCAGCCAAAGCCCCGAGCCGGCGGCGGCGGATAGCTAGCGCCGGCGGCCTTCCCCCTGCCTTTTCCCAGGCAGGAACGGCACGCCATCTCCCGAAAAGCAGCCTCGCTGGCAAGGCCACCCTCCGGCATCCGCGTGCCGCTTGCGGTCCATCCGCGGAGCGCCGCACGCGCCAGCCGCTGCACCCGGGGCGGGATGCGAGCGAGGGGGAAGCCGCCCGAGGAAAAAGTCCGCAGCGTAATTAAAGACTAAAAAGCAACGGGCTCTTTCTTGCTGCCCTGATATTTCCCTCTTTGGTTTAAAATTCCCTGTTGGCTTTAATCAAACTCAGGCAAGATTTGCAATCCTGGTCAATTTAGGGATTAAAAAAAAAAAAAAAGATTTTTTTTTTTTTAAAACCAAAGGGGAAAAAAAAAGGGAGTTAGCTTGCCAAGCAGGTTTTCCCAAGTTCTCACAGCTCCGCATTATGTGGCTCTGCGTCTGGATCAAGTTCCAAGCCTGGATTCCAAACGACCTGGAAGGAATCCTAAACTAACGTGGATGTAGGCATTTCAAAGCCCCGCTCCGCCGATAGCGGCGAGGGTGAGGCAGAAACACTAAAGAAGACAAATAGGAATCCAGAAGCGGGCCAAGCCCGGAGATCTCCACTTGTCCGAAGGACCAAACAGGCTTCCGCCTTCCTGCTACCCGGCACGGGGCATCCGCAAAATCCCCCGCGCGGCCCCGTCGCGCGGAATGCCGGCAAACCTGTCCGCGGGCTCCCTGCACACCTCTGAACAGGCCACCAACAGGTTTACGGATATCTTGACTCAATTCTCCTCTCTCATATTTTATAAAGGGTTTTTGAGGCCTTTTCCTATTCTGCAGATGCAATTAGGGCGATTCTCCAAAGAGAGGTTTGTCACCGGGCCGCCAAAGCCTGCAAGTCTTTCCCTCCAGAAGCACGAGTTAAAGCAACCTTAAGCCCAACCGCGAATAAACAGAGAATTATTCCGCTAAAAGCTGCCGCGCGGGGTTAGGTTCGTTAACGCGGGTGCCGCAGCAGGTCGCGGTCGCTCTCCGCGACGAGCCCGGCTCGGCGGTGGGAAGCGGGCACGGGAAGCGAGTCCTGCGGTCCTGAAACTCGTGGTGGCCTCAGAGCTTTGCAAGAGTCGGCATCAGCTGCGTTTCGCTTCCAAAAACCAGGCAAACTCAGCGGCTCGGGGCATGCCGTTTTAAACCTTGTATTTGGCAGCGCTGTTTTACTAGAGAAGGCGAAGTAATACCCGGCTTAACGCCTTGAGTAAATAAAAGCAAAGTCACTATATCATCAGATTATCTCTGTGAAATAAAGAGTAGTAAATAGAAGACCGCAATTGCTTTTTACCTTCCTATCGCTCTAAATATTGAATCTAGCCGTGGCCGAGTCCCAGATGGTGAAGCATTTAACTTCATTTTCTAACCTCTTTTGGGGCTCGGTTTAATTTATTAACAGGTTACTCTCAGGACAGATCATGCAACATGTAAGTGTAAATTGAACCTGGTATATCTGTGATTCACTAACTGGGTGACTTTCAAGCTCGGAAACGGTGGTCCCCCGGCACACGCTGCCGCCTGACGGGAGCCACAGGCGCGTATCCTGCACCGTGGCCACGCTTATGTGCTTCTCAGCGCAACGGTACGTACAGTCGTGCTTGTGGTCACCGTGCTAGTTCAAAAAGCCAGAGATGTTCGGGATATCAGGCCAATGCACGCTGAATATACGCACATTGTGAAACGAGTAGTAAACTTCGGGCAGAGTTGGTGTGAAAATACCATTTCTCCTTCACCGGCGCCGGGTTCGTCTTGTAGAAGGAGGACTAGGAACCTCCTGGCCATTTCCCAGGTGAGCAAAGAGTGACCAAGTACTTGGCCGCGTCCGAAAAAGGGGGAAACCGTGCTCCAGAGCGAGGTGGGGGATGCGGCAGGGTTGTTTTCTCCTTCGCCACTGTTTTATCGTAGCTTTTGGAATGCGTCAGCGTCGTGGTTATTAATTTATTATTATGTGAATTCCAGCTGTTGGCCACGTGCTCTGCCCACGAGCAGAGAACTGGCCGCTCACTTGGGCTGAACGAAGCTGTTTTAATGAATCTCGAGCGTCGTTGTTAAAGATAACCGGAGCAGGCTGGCACGGCATGGCACGGCCGGCCGCGCGCGGGAGACGTGCCGGACTTGGAGCGCCGCAGCCGGGCACCGGGCACCGGGCACCGGGCGGGATTCCCGCAGCTGGGGGGAGCCGAAGGGCTGCCGAAACGCGCTGCGGTCTCGAACGCAGCGAAGCAGCCGTGCGCTTTGGGCCAGTCGCTGTGAACCGCAGCCACCCTTGCTCCCGTATATGTTATAGGTAACAGCAACGGAGTCGGTGTCTCACCCTTCCAGGATGCAAAAGAGCTTTTTTTTGTTGCTAGAGGGATCTTCCCCGCGACTCCAGCAAACAAGCCCGATCCGGCCGCTCTTGGCCTTGTTGAGCAGCTTTTTGCAAGAACAGCAGACCTTGCCCCTTCGGTTTTCCCCGTCCAGGGCTCATACCTGACGTTTAAATCACTTACACAGGTTTTTCAGCCGCCCTCGCGTGCCAGCACATGGCCCTTGCAAGCCTTGGGGCTTGGGGGCGAGGAGGGGGGTGTTGGCTTTCGCAAGCGGCGTGTACATTAATTCCAATGCAAAGAGCTGCAGTAAATCACTTAATGCCTGCATCAAGTTAGTTGTTGTTGTTTGGGCGAATTGGGACCATATTTGGTCCTATAATAACCTAATAATGGACAGTGCAGGCATAGACCACACTGTAATGTATATTGTAGGGGAATATGGTAATGGTCTGAAATGGCAATTCTCCTAAATAAATAGCACATCAACTTACTTAAACCTAATCATAAATGGGACAAATTGGACCCATGTGCAAACCGAAATGTGAGCAGAACGGCGGAGTTAAAGAACCCATTGTTTCCCAGGCCGACCCTGGGCAGAGAAAGCCTGGCTCAGGTTACATCTGTTAAAATGATTCTAATGCCAGCCCAGTATTTTAATTATAAATATATAAAACATTTAATAAGAAGACATTCTGGGCTTACTAAGCCCTTAAAAACTGGATGTGGGCGGAGTGGGTAGAGTGGTATTCCATGTGCCCCAGATAGAGTGCCAGCATATAATGATTGAATGTTTTCCTGTAATAAATTGAAAAAATCTGGTTCGTAAGAATGGATCCAAATCACTTGGCATTAGAAAGGTAATTTGTTACCTAGCTTCCTCTTGGAAACGAGCTGGTTCCAAGAAACTTAGTTTCTAGGGACTGCAATGTCCAAAAAGAGAAAGAAAGAACAACCAGGATGCTTATGGCTCTGATCTTAAAATACACACGCACACACACACGCACACACACACACTCGCTCACCACCTTTTTTTTCTGCCTCTCTCTCTCTCTCTCGCCCTCTGTTTCTTTTTTCTTTTTTTTCACAGTTTTTCAGTGCTCCCTCTCATGGCTCCAAACACAGGATTCAGCAGCCAAAAAAGGGGGAAAAAAAAAAAAGAGGTTACTCAGGACAAAAGCCAGATCTATAGCCACCTTCTTTGTACCTTTCCAAATCTCAAGCCTGCTTAATTATGATTAATTGCCACATGGATAATCAGATACAGTTTCAAAAGGTTGGAGATGACAGTCCAAGGACACCAGGGAAGAAGGGAGGTTCGCCTTTGTTACGAGGAAAAAAAATGCCAGGTCCCTTCCTCAGCCCATAACCTTTTCTTATTTTAACAATTCCAAACGGAATTAATACCATCAGTATATTGTTCCCGCTCCTGGGAATTGGACTTCAACTGTACAATTTCTGCAGCTGTCACTTTTTCCAGCCCTCCTGTCAATAACGCGATGTTGGGGTGCCCTTCTTCGCGAAAGAAAGCGGTTTCAAGTTTCTGCTTTGTGTCTCTGCTTGCTGGGTGGTGCGACATGATGAGAAAGTATAAAAAATAATAACAGCAGTTAAAAAGCTTCCACTCTTGACTTAACTGGATCAAATGTAATAGACTACAGTCTTTTCTCCTGATTTCCTTTGCTTGTTTTAGAAAACACTGTGAAAAGTGCAGGAGATTTTGTCTTGCCAGCTCTTTCCTCCATTTAAAATCCCTTTGGCTAAGTCAAGGATCACAGTATGTCATTTCCAGCCTAACAGAAGTGCTGGGCCTTGTTCAGCTCCTATTACTAGGAGGCAAATCCCTAGGTTCCCGGCGCCAGTGTTTCTGCTTTTGGCTCCTTTCCCGGTATTGTTTCCTTCATTACATTCCAGAGTGCCTCTCAGCCAGTTAATGTTTGCACTGGGAGGTCCAAATATCCAGCAATCAGCACTGAACTTTTCTCTTTTTGTTGAGAATTGCAGGTTTCAAATGCAATCACTGGCTTTAAAGAAAAACTTGCAGGTGAACACAACAGCACTAATTTCCATTTTATTCACAAACAGTTATATTTTCTGCAGTTTCGCCATATGCACTCGTAAAACGGTTTGAGGGGATGTCTGGCTTTTTCGGAGCTTGCAGAGGCTGGAAGGGCTTTACGAATTTGGGGGTGAGCGCACCCCTCCGCACGCCCCTTCCTCGCGCGCTGCCGCGTTTTAGCCTGCACACTCTGCCGCCCAGGCGCTGTCCCGGCGCGTTATTTCTGGTGATATTACAGCGCGCTCCCTTTCGTTGAACGCGTTGCAAGCTGAAACCGGGCAGAATAACCGGAATCGCGCGAAGGGCCAAAACGCGTAAGGGGGCAGTTCTGCGCCCGCCGAGGCGCGCGCCTCGCTCCCGCGCGCAGAGCCTGGCCGAGACGGCTGCTAAACTCCTGCCGACACCGTTCCGTTCCAAAGAGAGAGGGCAAGCTGCAGCGTTTTGTGCCGGCTCTTCGTCCCTCGGCCCCCGGAAGGCGCGGGGGCGATTCCTATGGCGGGTTTCCTGTTAACGCTGATTTTTGCACGTGCGTTTCGGAAGGAAGCTGGTTTGAGGCCGGTTCTGAACAAGCTGCTGCTGCTGTCGCTGTCGCTGCTGAGCATCGACAAAGGATGAGGCCCTTTTTCTTACGAAGCCGTGCAAGGCTCTGCCTCGTGCAATCAAACCTCGTGCTACGCCAAGGCTTTGGATAGGCCACCTAGCCCCGAGTAATTTGCTTTCTGCGGGCTTACTGTTAAGTTTCCGCAACCAGCCATGGGACTAGGCTTGATTAAGCAATTAAAAAAAGTCCACTGCGCTTCCTTGTGGGGGGGAAAAAAAAAAGAGTACAGGCTGGGAAATCCTCCGTGTTTTCCACAGCGGCTGCGGCTGCGCTTCCACCCGTGATCGTATGTCATATGGATGGTGTCACCGTGTCCTAAGGGTGCTAGCTCGCAGCGATGATATCGAATTCGTGGAACTGTATATGCTCAGGGAGAATACTAATGTTAACGCAGTCTAAATAACAACACTGCCAAAGGAGGAAAGCAAAAGATGAAATACAGGGGATTTCAGGAGGCAACAAGCTCTCATTTATTAAGATCACAGGCATTTTGCAGGTTACAAATCACAAAGCAGAAATAACTTCACAATATACAGGTCAGGAATGTGCCTGGGATATTGAGGGACTATTTCCTTGGCAATAATCTGCCACAAATAGGCAGAAGCGCGTATTTTCTGGCACACAAATCATTACTGATTAATTTTGTCTGCCTTTGTCTCAGAGAAGCAACAAGACACTTCCCTGTGTATTTTGTACTTACTCTACTTCCACAGTATTCTTTTTCAATGCATAATTTTTTGCAAGATAGGCCAAATACAATACTCTTTGTTTTACCTCTTTGACATCATTTTTGCGTGTCTGCACTCAGTATGGTTCAGCATGAAAAGCAAAGGTACCGTCTCTTGTGACCGGGCAATCCAGAGACTGACACGGATCAGAGCCCACTTGAGGATTTATTTATTCAGAGCCCGGCAGAGGAACTCGAGTGGGGCGAGAGGAGGAATCCCCCTGTGCCGCCTGCTGGAAATACATCCGTCCCCGTGATTGCTTCTTCGGCTCGGAAGAGGGAGGTGGATACCCGTGTTCATGTCAACACCCGCAAAAGATCTTTCGACCCCGTGTTTAAGCAGCTTTACAGATTAACATTTGCGAGGTCCTTAGCTACCGGGCTAATTTTAGTCCACGTCCTTATCAGCACCCTCTCTGACACTAAAGTACCTATCAGGGAAGCACTTAAAATGCTTTAGATCTTCCTGAAGCTGGTGGCACCTTAAGCTTTAAGTTAAGTGCTAGGACGTGGCCCTAAAGGGGAGCCAAATCGAACAGCATGTAACTTCACGCTTTCAACGGCAGCGGCACCCAGCCGGGTATTTTTGTCCCTCTGCCGCCCATTAGGGCCATGTCCCAATGAGGACTGTGGAAAACACCGCAAGACGAGAAACTGGAATTTTTCACTGCAGCAGCACCAAGCTCGGGGTCGGACGCAGCTGCAATGTCAGGGAGGGACCACGGGGCAGTGCGGCACCTTCCCCTACACTTTATTTATTGCGTCCTAAACCGAGCCGGGCAGATGGTGGTCCACCTCACACGAGAACCTCACGCCGTCCCCAGAAGGACAACAGACACGTTGAATGCCACCGGGCAACGTCGAAAACCATAACTTTCCTAACGTTAACTTAATATTCACAGCTATCAAACATCAACAGACCAGAAATGGGGTATCGCCAGAGCAGGCGCAAACTTCTCCAGGTTCCCCGTGCCGTTGACGTGAGACGTCCAGGCATGTTATAATTTTCAAGTGTTCTCTCCAGTTTCTCAAAGTTTCTGCGCACTTGATAGAGATTCCCACTCCCGGCTGCCTTCTCCACGCTGGTTATAATGAATGACTCTGAAACGGGCTGTGGGAGAAACTTTTCAAGAAGCAAGAGAGGTGTCGTAAGTCAGAGGCTCGGGAGAACCAAGTCGCGCAAGATTAACTGCTGCGATAGAAAAATAGAAAACAGACACAGCCAAAGGAGAGCGATTTTGGAAATCTGTTCATCAGTGCAGAGCATCCCCAAGGGAGGCGGGAGGGGATGAACAGTGCCCTTGCAAAACCCTAATTACGAGGTAACCAAAACATTTTATTTAATGATTTGTCAACACTGAGAGGCAGACTTGGTAAGAAAGATGACTTCTGTCGTTCCCCCATGAAGTGCTCCAAATCCTCTCCACAGCTCGCAGCTCCCTCGGTTCACGGCGCGGAAAGGCAGGGTCAGCTTCGGGGAGGGGGGAAGGTGGTGGCACCCAGCCCTCCTCCAGAAGCAGCTCCAGCTGTGCAAGCCACCCACCTCTGCACGTGCGTGCGCTCCGGAGGCCACGGCGCTCCGCTTGGCCAACTACCTCTTGGGGGATGACGCTCGCTCAACGGGGCTCCTGGGCTTGGCTTTCCCTCGGCTGAAGTTCTTTGGGGGGTTTGTTTGTTTTTCTTTTTCCCCTTTTTTTTTGTTTTTTTTTTTTTTTTGAGTACATGGCAGTCTCTCTCAAAGTCTCCCCACCCGTATCTCCAAAATGCGAATGAGAAAACTAACAAAACGTGACCCTTGGCTGCTGCCGCCCTGAGCAGCATCGGTGGGGGAAGCCGGCTATTGCTGCCATTAATGTCCGTGACAATTCCCATTACTCCTTCTTTCACTTGGAAACTGCAGGAACTTTTAATGGAAGAGCTTTGTAACCGAGGCTGATGGAAAAGTGGAAAGGTGGTGTGTTTCTCTCTTTACCTAATTTATCTTCCGCGGGATTGAAGTCATCACCGAAACGATGTTGTTGTTACGGCTCCCGTTGTCAATGCTGGCCTCATATTTGCCTTCCCCAAGCTCCCACCTTCATCCTCCTCGGTCTCTCCCCTCAGAGTTAGAACAAAACGGAAAACAATGTGCTCATAATATTTCCTCCGATTCCAGAAAAAAAGAAAGAAAACAAGCAGCGAGCAGATGCTGACTTTCTCACTTAACTGCACATATTTTATAGTAATTCTCTCTGCTTTTCTCCCAAGATACCCACCTGACCTTCCTTTCCCTCCAGTCTCTCCCAGTTGTGGCCAAACACTGCTAAGCATGTAAGATTCAGCCCATGAAAATAGGCTGCTACTAAGTGAAATTTGCCCTTTGACCTTAACGCCTTCGCAAGCCCAACAGAGCGCAAGACCTATCTTTGCTAAATGGAATGCATTTTCATTGGCAAAACCTGGGTTTTGTACCAAACCAAATTAATTTTGCAGAGAATGCATTTTTCACTATTTCACAAGAGCAAAAAAACCCCCAAACAAACAGCGATTTTAGAATGAAAAATGACAAGATACATTTTCCAAGAATTTCTGAGGAGATAAAAATAGAATATAATAAGTACTTTTGCTTCTAGCTGTGTATCTCAGAGTGATTTACAAGCATGAATTGATTTTGAGTTCATGCACTGTGATGAAGTAGGGATTAGTTGGCCCAGAATTTTCCAAAGTTTTCCGCGCATCTTCAGCGCACATCCTTTACCACGTCCGACGGGAGGCTAAAGCCTCTACGGCAACTGCAACAACAACCCATGTTGGAAAAAAGAAAGTTTGTAGAACCGTTGAGACGAATTTTAGCTGCCTTTGTCATCTGAAAATAAGGAGGAGGCTGCACATCATGTAAGAAGTCCGTTTTTCATGCATCACCAAGTGCTTTGCAGGACGTCGGTCAGTCACGGCAAGCCCAGTCTCCCTGCGAGATGGACAGACGGACGCCGTGGGCTGCAGTGAAGTGTCTGTGCTCACACGCAGAGTCTGTTGCAAGACCTGGGAACAGCGCTTTTCTGCTTTTCCCATCCGCAAAGAGCAAAGCTTGTGTTTTTCAGTGTAGATTATTATTTTCTTTTTCGGATTAAGGAAAACAAAAACGAGAGCGAAAGAAAAGCGGTGACTCACTGCAGTTTCTTTGCTGAAACACAGCTGCCCTTGTCACAGCAACATGATTCTTAGAGCCTGCATCCAAAATTTATTGCAAAATAAAATCGAAACTTTTAAAAACAACCAGGCCTAATGATGTTCCTGATTCTTGTTTAATATATCTTTGTGGGTGTAGGTCTGGGCTCCAGCCAGGATCAAGGGCAGAGCTGGAAACTTGGGAGAAACTAAGTTCTTGTGAAATTTTCAGAAAAATTTTGCAAACCCGAATAGCTTACTTTGGTTGGACAAGCTTCAAAATCTGCAAGCTCTCTTTCTTATTTGTGATACTTCGGGGCCTGCTGGGAATCCTGCAGTGACAGGTCAGTATAACAGCGCCCACGGCACCGCCGGCAGGAAACGCTGCATTTATTTTCCAGGTATTGATTTTGAAAATTTAGAATAAGCTGAGTCCAATGATCCCAATTCAGAAAATCATTGCACTGCTACCTCTCTAATATCATTAATAATTTACTCATTAGCGCAGTGCCGGACTTCTGCCAACAGACCTGCACCTTGTGGATGCACCTGCCTCGCTGGGGAAAGCGGTGGCTGCTGGATGGAGAAGTGTCTCCTAGCCTGAAGTGACATCATTATTTAAAAAAGAATGGCACGGCCGGCACCACACTGTACCCCCAAGATGGGGGAATAAAAATATATGAGGGAATTTAGAAGAAGCATGCTTCTGAAGAGGCTTTTGCTCATTCTGAGTAAAGGAAAAGCAAAAATTTCCTACGTGAGTAATCCAGGCGTGACTGGGATTTGCAGGCCTCCTTCATTTCGGGAGCCAGTTCAATAAGAAAACGTGTCTTTGAGGTGTAGAGGGAGGCGGTGCAGAAGAAAGCATGAGAAGGCAGTGGGAGAAGGATGACCTGGATTTGCTTCCAGTCTAATTTTGCATCCCCTTTACATCAGCTATATTTAGTTACATTTATATCTGATAGGGTTGCAAGTATTGGACTGCGATTTTTTTGTTGTTGTTTTCTGAGTAATTTAGGTTTCCGAGAGTTTTTTTTTTTCCCTAAGACTTTGTGACCTTCTTCCATGAGTTTATTTTAGATATAGTGGAATGTCCCAGAGAAAATTCCAAATGGTCCTTACTATATGAAATGTTTCCAGAAATGAAAAATTCTCAGTGGACTATGAAGCTATTTTTCAATCAGGGTGTACGGCACACAAACCGCAGCTGAGTTTTTTCAATAGGAAACTCTTGCCCAGTGGGTTAAAAGAAAATAAAGGATGATGGGATTTTTCCGTAAGGCTGGAGCCAGTCACAGGGGTTTTCCTCCCCACTAGATGTCACTGGAACTGTTTGAAATGTTTGACACGAACAACCCCAAATTCCCCAGTTTTGAGCTTTGTTACAAATGCGAGACTTGGACGAGTTTTCTTTGAGGTCTGCTCTAGTTCACAAGCCGTTCAAGGGAACCTGGCCCGATGAATGGTTAATCATGCAAAACTCAGGGTTTGGCACGGGTTTGAGGACAACGCAGGTGAAACTGATGAAGTTTGGCACTGAGCTCTGAGATTTTGGCCTCCTTTGGGAATCCCAGATGGAGTCAGAAGACACGTCTGGTTACCCTGGGCCAGGAGGTCTCCAAAGAAAGGGCCAGGTCCTGCAGAAAGTGGTGTCGCTTTTCAGAAAGTGGCATGCCTCTTCCTGCGTCAGCCGTGACCCAGTGTTGGGACAGTCATGCCGTGAAGTGCAGCTGGGTTTGGGGGATTCATTTAACCTGCCATAAAGAAAGAAATCCTGACAACTTGTGTCATCAAATTTTCCGTGGCTCTCTTTCTCAGGGGTACCGATGTTAACCCCATGCCACTAAGGAAAGCAGTTCCTTCTCAGATTATTAGGTCTACTATTTAAATTCTCCCTGTAGTTCCAATTGACTACAGGAATCTTCTTCCATTCTTATTCAAAATTCAGTTTAGTGTGATTATGTGGCCATGCATCAAATATGGCAGTATAATATGTCCTTTCATCTACTTGCCATAATACATCCCTTTTAGTGCCACATAAATCCCTGAAAATATTGCTGTCTTCTGCTCTTGAGATCCTTCGTGTGCCTCTTTGCCTTACTGCCTTCCTCTTCTATTGTTTCTCCAAGCTAAATTAATTCATTTTTTCCAACCTCGCTGCTACACCGATGCTACCGCTTTTAAATGGACAAGAGGGAAATATCAGCCCTTCCAGAGGAAGGCAGGAGCCAAGGACAGGCCAGCTGTAGCATGACATCCTTCTCCTGCCGTTTGGTGCGTTGGGTTGCTAAAGAGCTACTGCATTTTCGTCCATCCAGCAGTGGCTTTTAGTGACAGTTTAATTCATGCATATCGGTTACCTTACAACAAGCTCTAGTCACTTTGCACAGGTAAATACGGGTGGACACCAAACACGGTGAAGCCCTCTTCATCCGCAGAGGTGCAAGTATCACACCAACACTGATGCCAGCTGTCTCTTTATAGAAACTCCATTTTATAACTCTTTATCTGCGGTGATCTTCATCACACTGGCTAGTGCGCGTTGTCTCACTGAGGCCAATGAATATTTAGACTACCCTTGGCCAGACTCAAAAAAACCCCAAGACGTCAAGGATGATGCCAGGCATGGCAACAGCACACGATCCCCGGCATATGACAGACGGGCAGACGGGAGGGAGCCCTGTGCCCAGGAGGCGCTCCACGTCCTAAGAGGGCAAGCCAGCTTTGACTTGTTTCATTAATTAATAACCTAATAGTTTTTGTTAATTAATAACCTAGTAGTAGCCCCTGAGCGTAACCGCCTCAAAGACATGGTTGATCCGCATGTGGCAGGTACGACAAAAAAAGTATATTCCCTTGTATAACTCTTGTATTATGTTGTTATTATATTAAGGTAGTTCAACCTGCTCAATATTCAGTAAATTTAAGAACATGAGTGGAAGCTACTTGCCTATTTTAATATGTACTCTCGAAGACATTTTCCAATTTTTCATGGTTTAATTAAAGCCTCATGGCAATGGTATGCTTCTTTCTACCGCCTATGCCAGTGGTTAAAAAACTCCGGGGCTTCAGGTACCCTGCCTGTCATTAATTGCTCTGATGAAGATTACAGAATAGCAATATTTTTACCACAAATGCTACAACAGGCAAAATTAAAAATGCCCCTTGCCTGTTTTAGTGGCAAGAGTGCTTCGAGCGCCCGGCAGCAGGACGGCCCCAGTTTTTCCCTGAGAGGTTGTTTAACCCTCCGCGGGACTCGGCATTTGCGTGCAAGCTGGGTGCCGTTGGTCTCACCCCACTTAAATCTGTGACCTTTCATTTTGCAGGCCGTTTCGCTGAAAATTTTCCTGCACGTCCCGACGAGTGGAAGAACTTTCCCACCCCGCTTCTTAATATTAGAAAAAACAAAGTCTCGAAGTCTCTGAATTAAGAGAAGTACTGCAGGAGTACATTCGGTGCAGGACAATGCAGAGGAAGGTTACAAATATATTAGGATAAGGGCACCACAATTATATGAAGAAGTCTGGAGAGAAAAGATTACATTGTTCTGACAACAACATTTTTCAAACATTTAGACCTTTAATATCATTAATGTAAAGCACAAGATTAAATATTTTATGCAAATATTCGACAACAGCAAAGAGCTCCGCATATTAGGATTTAAAACAAATTGAAAGCATGCAGGGCGTATTCATTTCTTAAGCAGTTTAGTTTAAAAATCGGTATTGTCTCTATTAGGATTAACTGACAGTAACTCTTTGTGGTGAAATGGATTTAACTTCACTGAGGTTTGTTTTCCAGATATCATTGTCCTCCAATAATCATGGATAAAGGGAAATGTAAAAGGACAGATCAAGTAAAAATATATCTTCACATCATAAACACAGAATTACGTTTAAATTTCATTACTAAATGGGATTTCAGCTTCATATACCATGCCTAATCCTGCACTATAAAAGATGTATAAAACCTCTTGACAAATTCTAACAGACTTTGTGGAAGTTGCATATATTGATTAAAACATCAAGCAGTTACATACAAACCAATAATGAATTACTTCTTGCTGGAAGATAAAACTTTGTGATATTTAAAATTACAGACTTGAAAGTAAGTAAAATTACCGCTAATTATGCAGAAGGGAGCAACACCTTAGCAGTAAACAAGATAAGCACCTCAAACAGCACTAATAATTTTAATCAACATTTTCTAGTTTCCTTTCACCTCCTTTCAAGGTCATCTGCTGCCTTCTCCTAGCACAATATTACAGCACAGTGTTAAAAACTTACATTCCATTACTAATCACTTTGATAAGCCAAAAAAATTACTTTCCAAGACAGATTTTTTTTTCGTTTTAAATCACTTAATCATGTGCAAAAGCAAATATTACACTGTGTAGAACTGTCAGAAAGGTTTTTCGGAAAACCGCTGTCAGAAGTCGTATGCCAGCAGCCGTGTTTCAGCCGCTGGTCTTTTGGAGCCCGATCCTGAAAAGTAGAGGAAAAAACTCATCTGGGAGTTTTGTCCAGGAAAAAAGTGCAAGGCACTTGCAGGGGTGAGTTTAAAAAATAGGACTATGCCTGAACTGTTGAATATTCAGACTGTATTCCAAGTTCAAAAGAATCCCAAACTGTAAACACAGTAAATGAAAATTTGGTGTAACACAATAATCTACATGGTATCGGTGTTCCTTTTTTTAGCACCAATTAATAAATGTGTGCTCAAGATTTGTGACTTTGTTAAACTTTTTCTTTTGTTCAAGTCCAAAACTTGGTAAGAAAAGGGCTTTGTTATATCAGTGGGTTTGTTCCATGCCACAAATTTAATGCACGAGGTCACTTGGAATATAATGTGTAGTGAAAGAATCTCATTAGGCTAAAATGAATGTAAAATGTGTCAATTTGATCCAAATGAGAACTGTAGTAAAACCATGTTTGATGTTCATGTGCAATAAATCTTTAACATTTGTCTGTAAAGTATTAGAGAACCCACAGGGAAATCTCTATTTGTGATAGCTGCACATTTTCAATGATTTTTTCTATAATCCGTTGTTGACATTTAGCATATGGTAACAGAAAGTGAGATCCTAAAATGAGAGTTATTAATTATTATTCCAAGATAAACAAGCTGGACACCTTGCATATAGCTATGAGATTTTTGAGAGAGACAGAATTTATTAAAGCAACCTGCTGTCCTACATTTACTAGTGACTGGTCATCTTTCCTTCATTTCCAGGTAAAAAAGTACCAAATCAAAGATACCCTACCCGGATGTGAGTTGATTCAGTGTTAAAATGTTTGATGGCCATATCCTGCCAGTTCAGTTTTATTTTGATATATTCACATTGTTAATTACTGTTGTATTTCAGTTTTCTCTCTAGTATTTTTGTTCATTCATAATAGCTTTACGGTTCAGTGGACCGAAATGACTAAAATGAAAGATTTCCAAGATTTCTTCTGGGAATAATTTACAAAAGACCACAATTTTTTAATTGCTCCTGATGTTTAGTTCTGGCTATTCGAAAGAGGAGAAATCAGCCCAACTCTTTTAGTTGCCACACCAACCGTATCGAATATGTATTTTTGATCTCTCTTGATTGATTGCTTCGTTCCTTGCAGCCCGCTGTCCGTGTTTTAAGGGCTCTGCTCTAGCAGTGCTTGGTGTCTGTTTTCCTGCAGCTCCCGCTTGCTTTCGCAGGAGAGTTGCTAGCTCTTTGCATCCTTTGAGGAGGCTCAGGGAATAACGGGTGAAATGTCAGGAACAATTAAGAGAAATGGAGGCATTTCATTTAACCGGTAGAAGAAATACATAACTTTCGCTCAGTGACTGAACTCCAAGTGCCACAAGATTGCTACAATATGAGCTCTGGCTCCTGATTATCGCAAAAGTTTTTTAACAAAAACAACCTTACAACACTCGCATGCCAAAGGTTGCAACACAGGCTTTGGCAGGAAACGCGAAAAACGCTCTAGCCTGGGAAAAGTCTTCGAGCAAACTCGCGGCCGTGCTGATTTACGGGTTTTTTTTTTTTTGCAGCGGTACGCGCTCCGCGGCGAGGCGACGGTGGCTTTCCGAGGCCAAGAAGTGACTTTGCGAAGGTGGCTGCGACGGGCACGGGAAGCCGCGCGGCATCGCCGCGGCCGTGCCCCGGCAAAGCCTCTTGGCCGCCCCCCTGCGCACCGCGCTGGCCCTTTCTATAGCCTCCATCCACCTCGCGATGGCCGCGCGGGCCCGTTATCGATAACCGCGGCGTTCTCGGCCGAGTTTTCTTTGGCTTGCAGTCTGCTTTACAAAACCGCCGCATACTTGACAGCTTGCCCTAGTTAAAAATTCCTTGGTCGGAGAAAGCACGGAGAATGAAACAGTATCTGGTGTTGTAAAATCTTGACCAGATTCTGAAATATTGCCTAAGCCCCTGTCAACTGGAAGGTGATTTCTCCAGGTCATGGTTTTAGAGGGGGATTGATAGTCCGGCTCGGTCTGCACTATATCTGCTTCAGGAATACGTACGGTCGCCTTTGCTGTTTGTGGCTTTCCAGTCCTCCGTGTTTTTGACACTACATTTACTTTCGTACCCAGATTACGTGTTCAACATAGGAAAATGAATCAAAGGAAAAAGCATATCTGCCTACTGGGTTTTCATTCCTCTGTTTATATCTGAGGGATTATCAATTACCTAATAACCCTGGGGAAAAAAAATCCATCCGAGGTGAAGGCAGTGGTAATAATACCCAGCATTTGCTGCTCATTAGTAGCTCTCACGGCATTTTTCTGAACATGCCGAGCCCATTACCCTCACTTTTGCGGATGAGGAAACTGAGGCACAGACAAATGAAGTGGTGTGCCCAAGGGCCAGCAAGCCCAGGCAAGGCGGGTATTAAATACAAAATCCGGTGCGGTGCCCTTTCAGGACGGCCAGCACGAAACGAGAGACCAGGCTCGTGGCGTGTCTGGCAGCCCTAAAATTGACAGCCATCCAGCGTGAGAAAAAGGGCCTCTCCTGCTCTAATTTCTAACGAGGTTTGCAACCTAAGGTGCTGTGGATGAGCACGTAAAATTTGGGATATTTTCAATGCCAGACCTGAATAGTCAAAGTCCTTCTGTCAACAGCAACTTTATGTGCTGACTTTCAAGCATCTGCTTAAAATCGTGCTGAAATGGAACATAAGCTTTGGTATTTTGCCTGATATTAATAATCGCCTGATATTTTGAATAGTCAGATTGTCCAGCTGTGTCCATTATAAGTCATTACATTAAAATTAAGTTCTACGTACTTACGTCATAAGCTCTGACTATTGCAGTTTTGCAGGGAATCGTCCTGAAGGCAAATTACCTTGTACCTACCACATCTTCCCACGGAGAATTTGGGGCAGAGTCCAAGGCAAGTCCACCAGATAATCAGATAACCAGATAATCTCCAGTTCGGTGGCAATTCCCACAGTCTTAATTAGAAGGGGAAAGACCTAGTTTTGCATTTCCTTATCAACCCCAGGCTTTTTTTTCTGCTGTGTTACTGGTTTTCTTAAATTCTCAGTGCTGAACCCACAGGTCCAGCCTGCCACCGGCCACAGGGTACGCCACCATGAATGAATTAAACCTGCTTCTGCTGCCCGTGTAGAGGCTCTCTAAGGTTGCTAGGAGGTTCCCATTAGGATGACACGTTCCTAGGGCCCAAGACGTGTCTCCTACGGCTTTCCAGGCACTGGCGTTAGTGAATCAGGCACATCGTTTTTAATATCCTTAATAGTTCTTTTTCCTTGGCCTCACTTTCTTCCACTCGTTTTGAAACTCTTGACAAGTTTTCATCAAATGCTTCTGACAAACTCAAAGAATATCTACAATAGGCACCAAAAATTTAGTACTGTAATTTTATGGCTATGTTAAAGTTCCTGAGTATTACTATTACTTTATGGAATGGTTTTTTCCTCCCCTCCTTTGGTCTTTCTTCCTATGTTCTTCTGTAGAATTGTAGGTGAAATGTATTTCTTGGCTGCTGTTTCATCTTTTGTTCATACAGTTAAATATTGCACTAGTTAAGGATTGCACGAGGGCCCCACATTAAAATTTTATTGTATTTTTGTATTTATTTTTGGCCCGGATCTGGAGGCCTCTCAGGCCCAGGCCTTGTGTAATTTTATTGGCTTGTGGGTGGAGGAAAGGACAAAAATGAGGTTTGTGGCCAGAATGTTATCTTTGGCTATATACGTATATTTGAGGGCCTGATTCTTCTCTAATTTGTAAGCATGTAAATCACAAGCAGCTCCGATGAAAAAGCAAAAGTTCAAGTGATGTGAAACCCATGTAAATTAGATCAGAATTACCACTGTGACGAACGCAATGTAAGCATTTTGCTCTTTATGATTTAACTCTGAGCTGTTGACTAGCCTCTCTAAAGATAAGAGCTACCTATAACTCAGTTGCGGGTATCTTTTTTTTTCTTTTTGCCTAATGACGGCTAGCCAAACCAGAGAGCAGAACGGCTCTTTTTACGGGCTCTGCTCTCTAGTAGTAACAGCGCTGAGAACACAAAACTCATTAGCCCGAGGCTCGGAGCTGAAGTTTGGGAGCCTTGCGTTTGAGTGAAAAGCACTTTATTTTACCCTAACTCCATTTTAAAACACTGTTTAATTCAAGTGCTGCAAAACATGGATTTGAGCATTAATCACTTCATTTGAAAAGGGAGTGTTCGCTCCTCCATGCATTGCTCACCCGCTCGAATCACAGCACCTCACTCATCCTCCCCTTCCTCTTCCCGTCACAGTCCCCCCATGCTCCTTCCTACAGCGCTGCCTGGCTCTCTTCCTTCACCAAGGCCTCTTGCCTCACCAAAACCTCTCTTTCTCTCACGTTTTTGCACATTTTCTTCATGTCAGGGCTTTGGCTTGGAAAACCACTTCTCCTGTGAGCCAAACCTCCTTATTCTACACTTTAAAATCCTTATGAAATTTGGCTTGCCTTCCTAAGCTAAGCCTCAGCTCCCTTGTTACTCTTCTAAATATAAAACATTTTTATTGCATTAAGCTATGTCAAAAAGAAAAAAAAGAGAAAAAGAAAAAGAAAAGAAAATCCCCGGACCCAATATGAAGCGAACGTGCAGAATTACATAACAGCGTATCACGTGTCCTTCTGTTTGGTCTCCCTCTTGCACACTCTTTGGGGCTCGCTATCTGTGCTCCTCCTTGTCTGCCTCCAGCACTGAAAAGCCCCTAGCAATCATCACTAAAGGAGTCGTTTCCAGACTAAAATAAAAAGTTCTTGGAAATGGGAAAACCCATCCCGTTATTGATCACGCTGCATCACTTTCTAAGAGAGAAATCTGTTTTTTAGGGTATTCGTTTAGCACCTTTCAACGACATTAAACTTCACTCTTCCATACAACTTACGGCACCCTTTTAATGGGCTTATTTATATTTTTATATATGCTTTTCATTCATTATTTCAAATGTAATTTTAATCATTTCAACGAAGAAGCACCTTATTATTCCCAATAATGGCTCTTGTTACTTTAAATATTAAAATTCACATTAGGAATTCCCCTGACTGCATATGCATTATTTGCATTATAGATTGTATGCAGGTCTGTGTGTGTGTATGTATATTTATATATAATATATATGTGTGCACACATTTATATATGTATACATAATGTAAAAAAAAATTCAGACAGTCTTAAATGATCCTACTCCTGATTTGCAAGCACAGAGCAAATGCCAAAGAGATTAGTGATAAACAAGGTCCTAACACTCCAAAATTAAAAGCTCCTAATTTTCAACTTTAAATAAATCCTTATTGTATAGCAGAAATAATTTCTCATAAAATGTTTCCAGCATTCAGAGAATGCTTTTAGGACATACAGCATTAACATAATTTTTTCGACTGGGGTTCTCACAGGACATCTGATGAAGTCTCTACCCTTAATTTTAATTGCGTAGGCTGCATTCTTAATTAAAAACTGTACAAATGGATTTTATGCCATGCCAAAAGAAATCTGAGTTCATTAGTTATAAAACCTTTTAAAAATTGATGTAAGTATGTGAATTCTTTAAAAGTTTGAACTCGCAGTCCTCATTTTATGCTGAGTAGGCTTTTATCTAGAGAATAATGAAGCCAATGTAAATTAAGATAGTCTAAGTTTTTCTTCGTCGTCATTTTCCTTTTCTTTCCGTTTTCTTATGCGGCTGGTGGGAGTCAGAGTGTGGGGGTTATGTCTTTATGCCATTATGCTTCTCCTTGAAGAATCAAATTCATTTAAACCTAAACTGTGAAGAAAATTAGAGGGGGAAACGCACTGACCCTTTTGTGCCGGGTTACATAAATATAAGTTCATATATCTTTTATTAATTCTTCATATTAAAACACAATCACATCATCTCAAGCCAATAAAATTAATGGAAATCTGTCAAACTGTAGCTTTGGAGGAAAACTCTGGACACTGCTTAAAGAAATACGTGCGCCTTATTGATTTTTATTTTAAAATCTGCGAGCTGTTAATTAAAATGCTTTTCCATAACTTGACAAGTCTTCCAATAACAAATGGGAAAGTATGAGAGGTTTGTTTAACCTGACAAATTAGTAACCTTTCATTTTGCTGGCCATTCATCTGGCCGAACGGGACCTTTTCTCTTCGGTGACTGGCAGTCGGGAGCTATCGCTTTGCCTTTTCTCATAGGTGACACCAAACCGATATCGGTTGTGGTCACACGAAATACTAATGACTTATAAAAAAAAAAAAAAGGCATGAGAACTGCTGCGAGCTGAGACTGAGGCCAACTTTTCCTGGGTTTCGAATTAATCCGTAGGATTTCCTGAGGAGGGTGAGCAGGAGCAGCCCAGCCGGCGCTCGGGACCACACCGCGTCCGCACAACGAGCGTCTGTGGACTTTCGTGCCCTGGCTGGTGGCAAACAAAGCGGAGAAAAAGTGAGATTTAAGTGACGGTGTTTCCACTTGGGAGTCAAACGTATTTTAGCAAGAATGCAAATTGAACAATAAATAAAACAAACTGTACAAGGAACCACTCTGCTTCTTCCCGTCCCCTTCATTGTTTGGTGTTTTTGAACATCTCTCTGCTTCGGAGCTCCAGCCGAGCGTGGCAGCAGGGGTGTTGAAATACCACATGAAAAGCTGTGTAAGTGCTTGTGACATTTACAACATGATCTGAAACAGGAAGCACCAGAAATCTCACAGGAGATAAGTTCTCATGAGTTTCCAACCCAATTTGGCACAATGAAGAAGTTAGACAGTCTTTGGCTAGGCATCTTAACTTTTTTTTTTTTCTTTTTTTTTGATGCATACTTTAGGCAACAAAACCTCTGCGTCTTTTGAGATTTGCCCGTTACTACATCCTACAGATCGTGAAAACAACATCCCAATAGAACTGAATGTTTTCGTTTAGAAGCAAACCAAGCAGGAAAGCAGGCTGGCTCTCCGTGAGCAGGATCCTCCACCTTGTACACAAAACTCAGCTACCTAGTGATCGGTTTGGCCCGGGAATAAGCTTTAGGGCTGATTCATCGGCAAGTTCAGGCCAACAGACTTCTCCACGCATGCAAACGCCTTTTACTGGACTATTTTATTGTTTGAAATTTCCGAACACATTCATAAAGCTTACCATGAGAGACTAGCCAGAAGGAATCCTGAATTTAATACCTTAAGGAAGCAGGCAATTGTAAATTTGCTTTAGCAAAGGTCCAACAGTGCTGCTTGTGCTGGAGTGAAAAGTGGCATTAAGAACACTGTCATGATATAGTTTGAAACTTATGGTTTTGGGGTTTTTTTGGTCTTTCCTAGTAGGAAAGAGAATTTGAGGCCAGACAAATTCAGAGATGTTACATCAGCAAGAAAGGCAAAACAAGCAACAGCAGACCTGCCCTGAGCACAGATCCCTGCAAGTAGCATCCTAAACACCCCACGCCCTAGAAAAATTAGACTGGATTGCTCAGAAAGTAGAGATGGAGAGGAATATGCAGTCTGTAGCACATCCCACCCATTGCAGTGATTTTTGGATGATTTCAGTTGAAATTAATGGCACCGTAAGGAAGTTTAAAAACTGGAGTGGCTCTGCTCATATTCTTTACTATATGTATTTTTCCTTTCAGATGTAAGAGAGCCTGAGGAGGGGGAAAACGAGGCAGGCACCTAGAAGTCTTCCCCCTCCTTCGTGCCCAGCCAGGCTCACAAGCGCCGCTTACGGGCTCCTCTCCTGAGCCGCCGAGGACATCACTGGCCACGGCTGAACACACCGAGAGACGGTGAGTCCCACCTCTGCGAATAGAGGAGGAAAAACGAAGCCACCTCTCTGACTTTCGTTTTATTTTATATTTGACCTCTTTCCTTTCCTTTCGCCCTCTGTTACCCCAAGGGCCAAATGTCAGTTCCTGGCAGTAGCTGCTCATTCGTTTCCTCCCTGACCTCTGTCGCTATCCTTTCCACCACCGTCCTTTTATTTTTTTGATGTAAAAGCCAGTTTGGGATAACTATGGAAGGAAAGAGGATTTTAGGGCAAGCAGAATACGGATTTTAGGAGAATCACAAAGATCTTTCCATTCTGGCGTTTGCTTAAGTCTTTGCCATCTGGAAAGAGGAATACGAAGCACAAAATGGTTTCTTTCCCTTTTGAAGCGCAGTAAGCTCCTTCACGTGCTGCACACTTCAGCCTGCGTTTCTCTCATCTACCTTTAAGACCTTTAATTTAAATTAAATTAAGTACCATGAAGGTATAGATAGCATACGGTCTCAGTAGAGTTGAAGTCAAGGAGCAGGACTCTCCGAAGGCTGCGTGAGGCTTCGGGTGGTCTTCGCCATCCTCTGGAGGTGCCTCCAGTGCCGCAGGGAACCGAGATCCTAAATGGGTTGTCTCACCCCGCGCCTGAAGCTGGGTGGTGAAAACCCTGCTCCTATTAAGAAAGTCGTATTTGAATACCGCTCACTGCAGTATACGCAAATACATTCTTGAATGGGAAATGAAAAAGAAAATAACACCAAGGGGTCCTATCTCTCAAATAGTCTACAAAAGGAAAAAAAATCCACTGTCGTTACACTCAAAATATTGCCTTCAAAGAACAGCAGAGGGATTCACGAGCAAAACGGCAGACAGATTCACAAGCTCTTGGTCCGCACACCTACTTCACAGCAGCCAAACTCACTTCTCCCGTGATAACTGCTCTGTGAATGAAACCACAATATGTTTGCTAAGCAGATCTTTAGCCTCTTGTTTATACTCACATACCAGTTTCGATGCCAGCTCCAAGGTCTACCCAGAAGTAAAGCAAAACATTTGTTCTCCAGAAAAATTCACAGGAAGGGACACAAACAGTCCCATATAATTGATAGTTTTATGAGATTGAACTCCGCAAATTTTTTTTAATCTTATCCCCCTAGATCCAGTTTATGTGCACATTTGAACAATGACTTCATATCCTTTCCAAACAGAGATTCTGGGATTCAGTCTCGTCATTTGGCCAACAAAAATCCCCACGTGCCAAGAATTTCTAGTTTTGTTTTGTTTTATATCTGTCTCTTACTTGTTCGTTTACAGGATTCCTAGTCAAACCAGTCAGTCAGTGGAATCCTTCCAGTTTGCACCAGAGGAAGATGCATAAATCTCTAAAATATTTTGAAAAATTGAGTGTTTTTGTTATCTCAGTCTCTCATGATCCAAATTCCAATTCTAAATCTTAAATACTAATCTACTGTAAAGAACTGAGTTTACAGATGACTGAAATATTTACTTTTGGGTCATGTTCATCAGAAAACCGGGAGAAATGCTGCTTGAATTTTCAGGCACCTTTCCATTTGTTAAGCTAGCATTAGTGCGCTGCTCTGCCTGCACCCAAGAACTGCCACAGCCGCACGGGGAGAACATGATATTTGTCACACTTGCTAGCTAAACATTTTTTCACAAAATTATTCTTTTTGTTTATGTCATAAGCTGTGGCCACAATAACATCTCTGATTTTTTCTAGAGGCTATTTTCCAGCCAAACCAGGTCCCTGAAGATGTATGCTGTCTCTGAGTAGATTATATTGCATTTGTGAGACATAGTCCACTTAAAAAAAAAACCTCCTTGTATTTCCACAGCATTTTTTTTCTGGCCACCTAGGCATAGAAATGTGAAGCTTCATGACGAAGCTTATGGGTCAGTTTGTGGCGTATTTTGACCACTAGTTGGGAAACAGATGACCTTGCAAGAGTACTTGTCCTTAAAGCATCGCTTTGGGTTGGGACATTGCCTTGCTCAAGATGGCTCAAGTCTCCTGCAGTTAGACAGGAGGCCGGCGCGCTACTAAGGATTAAAATCCCAGGGTATATTCCCATGAGAACTCATATTTTGGTGCCAGTTTTGTGATGAAGTCCTGTGCGTTTTTCTGACTGTGGAGAAAACCGTTGAAGGGAAAGGTGAAAGAGGCTCTGGAGATGCCCAGGCTGCCTCCCAGAGCCAGGAGTAATGCGGCCAAATTAGCGTGGTGCTAAGCCTGAGATAATTAGGCTGGAGGACATGAATGATGGAGTACATCTGGGAGGGCGGCAGGAGGCAAAAATAGCTTGGAAAGTATCAACTTTGGCTCATTTGAACATTCTGGCCATTTATCCTGGTATCTCTAACAAAGCTCAAATGGCGCTGTTTTTCCGTACCAAAACCATTCTAGGCCCAACAGGGAGCAACAGAGTCTCCATTTTTCTTCTTAAACTACCATGTAGTGTTTCTATGTGCTGTTGCACATCTATGTTTTCCGCTTTCAAATTTTATTCTCGAATATAATAGGAAATTGAAGTCCTTATTTAATTAAAGGACTGCGAGACAGCTGAAAGACAGACGTCACAGACAAACTGCGAGCTGATAAAAACAGTGCTACTTGAGCAGGCGGGACCTTGACTTTCACTCAGATAAATTCACATTGCAGTTTCGCCTGAACACAGACCGGTGAAAACATAGAGGAGTAAAGATTTGTCCTATGATGGATGAGAACGCTTTTGTGTTTCATTCTGTGAGACGTTCATAGTTGCTTAAATGAATAATTTTTTTAGGAAGTTTGAGTAGCGATAAATGAGGGGCACCTAACTGATTCATATTATGAACGTGAGTGCCGTTGTTCTTGTCCATGATGATGCAATCAGTAGTAATGTTTCCTCTCGGTCCAAAGATCGCGTATAGTCAAACGGGAGACCATAAGAGGGTGGCCTTGGAGGAGCAGTACCCGTCAGTCGGAGCCACCACTGGGTGCATGTGGGGCGAGGACTGCATTTTGGGCACCCGGCCATTGAAAAACACACCAAAACGGGCCAACAACCCATTTCGAGTAGAGCACTGGAGAACTGTCAGGTGGCAACGGCTTCTGGTGAACATGACTAATCTTAACGATATTTGAACCGATAACCTCGCGGTGAACAACTTCACAGCCCCTGAGCATTTTGTTCGATATATTCGTTCCCAGACCTGCCTATAAATAGATCTCTGGTTTTAAAATTTTGCCTGTTTTGCATAACGTATCTTGGAATACAATTTATATATTATCACAGGGAACAACTGTCCTATTAAACTGCCATGTATTTTTCCTTGGATAATTAATGTACGTCCCAGTTCTGACAAAAGATATGCTGGTGCTCTTACAGGATGTATCTTAATGTAATTAACTGTATTGCATTCCAGCAATCATAAATATCGAATTTCAGCCCTTAGACATCTGTAAACCTCATAGTTACCTAAAAAAGACAGGTTGTTTATATTCTATTACTATTATTTTAACTAAGAATGAACAAATGCACACGAAAAACATAATTTTTTTCTAAGATGGGTTCAAACCCCAGTTTCAGCCAAAAGTGTTTACCAATATTATTTGACCGGTGAAGCCAGAAGTTGCTCATCTTAGAAGAAACCCTGCAATCGTATAAGGAAGGAAGACCCTAATTACTAGTAGAGAGAGGAGCTATTGCGGAATAAGGAAAGGTTCCGTTTTCTCTTCTTTCGCATCTTTATTTCGCGGTTCAAATTGGCAGAGGAATCAGGCAGCTCAGGAGAGCTAGGAAAGCGCGGCCACAGGAGAATTTTAATTTATTGATGGTTCTTGCCCTACTGTACGCTCACTGCTGCTATTTGAGTGTAATGGCTGAAACAGATGTTTGACACCGCAGCACCTCTTCATAACTCCACTCTTCAAAAACAGTTTTACAAGTGCTCGCTCGCGCTGGTTCCCATTCGGCACAGGAAACTGAGGTCATGGCGAAACATGAGGCCCGGGCAGGAGCCTGAACTCATGTGCACTGCAGCTGGGCCCGCCTCGCCCCAGCACGTTAGCAATTTATGAAACAGGCATAATTTCCAACCCACGGACAAAGAAATGAAAGTGTTGACACCATTATTGTAACATCTGTGAAGGGAAAAATATGAGCCCTTTGCTGGACGTACCAATGACTCAAGAATTATACGGGTTTTTTATGGTTATTTTTATTCATTATCAGGTGTAATTACTTTTAATACGAAAAGTTTCTCCAAGTTTCAGGATCAACCCTGAGCAGTTACTTTCTGGATCATAGGGTTTTTGGTATTGCTCAGAAGCCCTAATTTAAAAAGCAAGTGACTTTTCTGATACTCCGAGCTTTTTTCTTTCTTGATGATTATCTTAACATATGCTCATCTCTGAATATGTCCAAAAATCTTCCCAGGCATACAGTGTAGGTAATTCCGTAGCTCGTTTTAATAAAGATAACAGATGATCTGTGCAGTTAGATACTCTGGTTTCCCTCTGTTATCTTTTCTGGCTCTTATCTTCTCTGTGAAATCAGTGAGGGCATTACCAGGCAGCAGTGAATATTCCTGCTGGTAATACAGCCTGTTCTACCAAAAATCTCGGCCATGCGGCAGTAACAACCCTGACGCTAAACTCACATATGCAGGGGGGAGAAAAGTCACGAGTGTGGTTCACGGTACTGTTTTCTCAGCCTCGAGCACTCGTTTGGTTGCTCCGTGTCCATCCGCATCCCAGAGCTATAAGAATAGCTGTAAGATAAAGAGCAACTGGAGGTTTTCTCCTCTCCCTCTTCCTCATCCTTACGCTTTGATAAGCGACTCGGTGCTTGCTCGGTTGCTGGCGTGCATCCGAAGTCCAGTGAAATCAATAGAAAGATTTCATTCATGTCCGGGGGTTTTCCATAGGGCTTGTGCTAATTTACAGCAACGGTGCCAGTTAGCTGCTCTGCTCTAACGCCGGGTTAAAACGTCTGCTGAGACCTCACGGCATCCAAGGGACAAAGCCTGCAAACGCTAATATTTCATGTTAGGCAGCCTTCCTGCTCTTGGGTTGGAAAACACATGATAGGAAAAGTTTCACAATTGAAGGCAAGCCCACATAGTTTGGTTTGTTGATCGTCTTGCAAAAGCAAACAAAATAATTCCTTACCAAGCTTTGCAAGGAGCCCATAGTTTTTTCCTATGGGAAAATAAAATTGTTCCATAAAACTGTGGGGAGAAGTTGAGCTGACAGCCAGAGATTAAATTCACTTTTCTAATTCTGAGACGGCGACAAGTTTAACTTCTCTGGCTTGGCGCAGATGACTCGGGTTGTGGGCTGTGTTTGTCTGCCGGAGAGGCGAGCCGTGATGCCCGGACTGGGTTTCGAGGGCAACCTCAGGGTCCTGTTTTCCCAGGCTTAGTCAGGGCAAACGTCACATGCAAGCACTAAGCTTGGCCTTCCCGGAGCGCGCCAGAGCTGCTGCTGCTCCAGCAGCAACCCCCCCAAAAGCAGCATTTTCAGCCCATTTAGAACCACTCTCACCTAAGCCTATATCTAAGCGACTGTGCACGTCTAAATGACTACTGGAGGCAGAAGACTTCCTTTGCCCTTCTTTTGAAGGAAGCCTTTGAAGTAAGCACTCATCGACAGCAGTTTTTAGAGGAAAATAGCTGTTATTAAAAAGGATGCAGATGCCGGATTTTGAAGGCAGGTTCTTGGTGGCAGAGCATCCCCCAGTGCGGTGCCGCGGTGACGGCTGGGCTGGGATGAGAGGGTAAAGTCACTCCCTCCCGGACACCTTGGGGCTGATGTGCACAGATTGCGGTCAGCGCCCTCTCCTCCTCTCGCTCGCCGCTCGGCCGCACTGACCCGAGCTATGGGCAGTTGCAACCGCTCGTGATTAGGTCTTGGAAACTCTCGGATTTCGTCGTGCCCTTGGACCGCTGGGCCCTAGCACTCTCTCCGCTTGCAGTCGCTCGTGATATTACCCTGTGGTTTAAATCTCAGCGCAGATGTGAAACAAGACTTCTGCGCTCTTTGGGAAAGTTATTAGGCTCACAATTAGTAAACCGAACAATGTCAGGCTCTGTGTAAAGATTACAAGTGTGAAATCCAGTTCTGCCAGTAAATTGCTACCTTTTCCTTAGCATTGCAAGCCATGCTCTCAAGTTTATTTGAACACATAAAATATGCTAAATGTTTAGCAGCACCACTGTGTAAAGAAGAGTTGGATGAAGTATATATTTTTAAATACAGCAAGTAATAAAATGTTGAGTAAATTCCCAAGAACATCATTTTGGGGCAAGTACAATAGAATGCTTAATGGAATATATTCCCAGGTCTGCTGTTTTTATTCCTTTTTTTTTTTCCTGCTTTAATCTCCTTGCCCAGTAAGCGGTGGCTGTTACGGGAGCTTCAAGAAAGGAGTTTCATCCTGTGGCACTTTTGATATCTCTTCTGCGTAGCAGCTCGCACAGGGACGATGGTTTGCTCCATCTCCGCCTGCGCAACCCCCGCGTCTGCCGGGCAGCGCGCTCCGTGGGCCAGCGGCTGGTGTGGATCTAAATAATTGTTCACAGTAGGACCACAGAAGACAAAGAAAATTATAAAGCAAACATTAAAAAAAAAAAGAAAAAAAAAAAGCAAAGAAGCTTCCCTCATCACAGATTCATTTGCTCCAAATTTATTTCCTTCTCATTTAACTTTGTGGAGAAATGTCCCAGTGGGCTTCATCGGAAAATCAATCTCTCCGTGTTAAGTTCTAAATGGAGTTCTCAGCAGATAACCCCGGTGAGCAAAACGATGCAAGAAAGCAGAGTTCTCATCGAAACAGTGTGCGTGGTGTTTTGAGCCACTACTGCACATTAGAGAAAAAAGCTGTAGTCGGTATTGCCTCTCCCCAAACCACTGCTTTTGGTTCAAGTCGGGTGACATGTTGCCCGGTTCCTCTAACACTTTCTCACATAAACCTTTGTGCAGCAGGGCTTTTGTATGAATAAAACATGCAAATTTGGGACCTTGCCCTTCGCTAAACAGCTTCTTATTTCAAGGAGGGGGGTCTATCTTTTTTTTGCTTTTGTTCAACTTTTTGCAAATCAGCTTTTAACCTATTGCAGCACAATTATACTCCAGGCAGCAGAGTGCTCTCATATGCCTAATGTTTTAGTTGTTTGTGTGCTTTTGCTTTCAGAATAAATATTTGTAGGTGATTTTTCACGTTAAAAACTGTCTGCTGTACAGTAGCTCTGAGACGATGCTCCCAAACTGTTCTTATTTCTCCTGCTGTTTTTCTGGACTAACCATTCTGGAACTTGCAAATTTTAATTCAGTGCAATTGCACTAGAATAAACACACTAATTGCAGGAGACATGATACGAAAAAGCAGTTTCTAACATTAAAGTTCCCATACTTTATTTTTGTCAGTGCTTTCTACTGTGTTATTTTTTAGTAGTTAGAGAAGTATATTACATTGGTTTTGAAACATCATCAAAATACCTTTATAAAAAATTGCTCCGCTGATCTACTTGAAATATCCTTACCTCTAGATAAATTTTTTCCTGCAGATAGGATTGAGCAATATATTTTCTATACTGTATTTGAGCTATCACCTAGTACCATGCAGTACTAACAGTATAACAGATGTCCAAGCTGCAAATATTCAGCACTGAGCAGAGTGTCTGGAGTCATGAGGGCAACAGTCAATAGTGTTGCCTGGACTGACCTATCTTGCAGTATATTTGGGGACTGAATTTTACCCCTGTATACTTGTTCATCTCCCATTAGTTTCAATAGGCTGGAAAAGTGCCTTTGTAAAGAAAAAAGTCTCAGCGTCACTAATAAGGGGCCGGTTCCCAAGTGCCATGGCGTCTCCAGACAAAATCCGGCGGAGACTTTCCTTGGTGGGAGCACTGCTGATGGAGATTTGTCTCCATGCGGCACCGCGCTGGCAATATGTAAGGTCTCAATTTCTCTTCTTTAATGCATTTTCCTTTTAGGTGTGAAGATGATTTTGGCCTGTAGGCCAAGCAGACGGGGGGGAAAAGTGCATTCCCTGTGCAGGTAAAAGGGAATCTGGCTAGGAGGACACACCAGTTGATAATTAATAACCATAGTTTTCTCTGTCTAATTTGTCTGCCAGGTAAGAATAAATTTCCCAGGGCAGGAAGGTGTGGTCTACACGAGTTTAAGTGCTGCTCCTTTTGAGAGGGGTCAGCTCAACTCGATGAGGTCTAATGAACTCTTCCTAGTGAGCAGCGCAGGAGCTAAGGAAGGGCTTTCCCCTCTTCCGCTCCACAGGAGGTTTAATCTTATCCCCGGAAAAACAAACCAGGGTGTTTAACCCCCCTGCTCGCATTCCTCAAGGAAATCCTTGGAGTCAGACCACGAGGAACACTGAACGCCTATTTCCCTACAATTTAGTAAGAGTGAGTGCACTTGCATGGTACTGCCATTTGCAGGACAGCAGTAGTGTTAGAAGAACCCAAGAAAGTAAAAAAAAACCTCGGCATTTATGCAGATTTACAGAATTTTTAAGGATTTATTCTGTGCCTGAATAAGAGCCAAAGCACAGCTGAAAATATCAATAGCTTTGCTTGGTTTTAGAATAATGTCAAATATCAGTTTAACTTTTAGGTAAACTACAGGCAATTCTTAACTCTGATAGTGAACAAAAAAGAAAGAAGAAAAGGACAAATATCCCCCTTCTCTAAATCAAACAGCCTGGAGTGATACACTTTTTGTATATAAATGGAAAAATTGTAGAAAAAAAATCTGTATAAATAATAGAAAGAAGGAAGTGAGAAAGATAACGCACCTTATACTGCAAGGTTTACAGGTGAATTTACACAGAAACAACCAGCCAACAAAAAAAGGTCACTGCGCCTAAAATTGGAGAGAATTTCTACCTAAAGATCAAGCTCTGCGCTCTTCTTTGGGACACTCTTCCGTAGTCAGTAGAAAATTCCCAACAAGGAAATGGTGACGTGAACGCAATATTCTTTCATTCCAACAAAGACTAAAAAAATGCCGCTATGGTAAGGGGGCAAGGAAAGGCCATCCTAGCTCTACCAGCACCTGCTTTTTTTAGGGATTTACACTGTCACCTGCAATTGTGGTGTCCAGGCACTTTCTTTGTAAAATTGCTGTAAATATTCAGCCTCTGGGGTTTAATACACACTCTGGTCTTTCCTCTATTTTAGAGTAAAAAGCTTGACTTTGTAAATCCTTTTACTTGTGTTTTTTTTAACCAAAAAGAGTTTATTCATAGAGATGTATTATTAGAGGCTTTTTACACTGAACATGTTCTTGATTTTGTACGAGTGCAGCCAACTTTGAACAGTGCAAACATTTACATGCACACACACTAGGAGTAGTATTTTCTGCTCATATAACAGCAGAATGTGTCAGTGTTACTCATTTTGTACCTAGAAATTTATATTTTTCTATGTGTATTCAGCAGGATGCACACAAATTGAGCATAATTGGGGAAGACTCTCTTTTTCGTAACTAAACCCATTGAATTTGGTTTCTAAATCTTTTGAGACCATTTTCTGAGCTTCATATGAAAAAGCTCTCTATAAATTCGTAGAAATAAAATCATTAAACTGTTAGTACCACCTATACAATCAAATGGAAGACCAGTAACCTGCTGGAGACGGGCTCAAAAACAAACCATACAAAAGAACTTTTCTTAAAACAAGCTCTCTAGATTTTTATAAGTCGCTTTTCAAATGTCAGTACAATCTTTTGGTTGAGTTTCCTTAATTCTAGAGCAATTCTGCATAATGAAGGGAAAGAATGAATATAAACATGTTTGAGTATGACTTACGGATTCCAGACTCCTGTTTCCTTAATAAGACTATTTTTCCTTGTGGCGTGGGTTTGCACTGTTAAAGACCTTGCTAAGGAATAAGGAGAAGTTGGGGAGAAGAGGGGAATAAGCACAGTTCTCCTAGAAAAGTCACTTATTGAAAACACACAGAACAATGTATTCATCTGCTTTATGAAACTAGTGAAGTAGTTTCGAGGCAGAAAGTGGTCTCCGCTTCCGAGTGGGGATCCCACACTTCAAACAGACAAAAAATAAGGAAAGGTTGGGCGCGAGAAGCCCGGCTTAGCACCACCACCAGGACGAAGTGCAACGGGGCCGCCCTGCCTGGGGCTATGGGACCGTATTCCCACGTTCGGGACAACGGTGCTTTCAACACACGCCCGTATAGCGTATGATGCATTTGATGGTTGATTCATCATACGTGTAAGCGGCTTCTAATAACAGACATTTCCAATGACACAAAATTCAGTGTTCAATGTGAAACAGCTCCCGGTGATGGGGAGCCCGCTGCTCCATAGAGTTTCCCAGCCCCGGCAGGGACGCGGCGGGTAAATCCCGGGATTCCCAGGACAACTTTGCCGACGTTTCGCTTGCGAACGTTCGCGTTTACTTTTAGTGGCTTTCTTCCATGGTAGGTTAAATTGCTCTGTGGCATGTTTTACGTGTATCCGAAAAAGCTCAGGTTCTCTCCTTACCCAGTATTTTCTTTGGATTTGACCCATTCTCCAACTTTATGATAAAATGAGAACATAATTCACATATTAGCATTTCAAAACCTGTACAGCTGCGGAATGAGTAAACAGTGGAGTGAGTAATCATTACTAATCTGCAGTGCAGAAGGGGAGAGAGAGAGAGAAAAAAAAAAAGGCACATAATTTTGTGGTGTGCTAAACTAAAAAAATATGTTTTGCACTTCTTAAAACATCAAATTCTTTTTTTATCTGTGTTTTAGAGGTGACAGAGAAAAATTTATCTTTTAGCAGAGCTAATCTCAAAGAAATTAATATCCGTTTTCATATAAATTTGTTTGGGGAAACTTGAAACTGTAGCATAACCTATTGATTACATTATTTGAATTAAGTTTTAGAAATCCTACAGCTGTTTGCTGTCAAAATTTAAACCTACTGTCTATTTTCAGCTGTGCACTTAATACACATTTCACCTGGTGACTCAATAACATTTTAATATAAAAGTACATGATCACGGAACATATGTTCAGTGTTCATATGAAGCTTAATAGCAGCAGAAGGGGTAACAATTAACAGTTCTGTTTTTCTGGGTATGCATGGTCCAAGTTTAAAGTTTTTCCTGGGCTGCGGCCAAAAAATCTTTGTTCCTAGCTCCTTGACCTTTTAGGAGTTTGGAATCAATGAGCCACGTTGCCTTCCATAAGGGTGTCAAGTGCAGAATAAAAAACTGCATCACATCATTTTTCACCGTGGCCAGATGAGGTCTGAGTGAAGGAACAAGGAACAGGAAAGCAAGAACATCTGAAAAATTGACTCTGCAAGCTGGAATGTGATTCCGCAAGAAGGGGCAACCCTTTTTTTCCCCTTTTTTTTTTGCCGGAATAGGCAGGTTGCAGACAGATCTGGGTCTTAGCCTGCCACCCCAAGGGCCCCAGTGTCAAGGAACGGTGATAGAACACCGTTCATTTACGCAACATCTGCAACGCATATAGCGAAGTATTAATAGCTCAATATGCCAATCTGCCACTGTGCGTTTTGACCTAGCAGGGACCAGAAGCATCAAGGTCTGCAAGGCAGATGTGAAAATGGCAGTGGCTATGGAAATTAAACGCAGACACCACGAGTTTGTGTGCACCTCGTCGTGGAGCGGTAGTTCTTCTGGAAGAGGCTAATGCTTCCAGCTCAGTTAAGAGGTTAATAGAGCTAATCTTCTGTATCACTATTATTTATAACATGTTGTTGGACATAATGTTTATGAAGCTCAAGCTGTATAGTGCACATCCAATTATGCTTTCTTACAGCCATGGAGAGTTTTATGAAAAGGAATATTGAGTGAATGCTTTATTGCTTAAAAATATTGTATTGGTTAGAAAGGAAGTTAATCCAATAGGAGAAAAAACAGTAACAAAGACCACAGCAAATACGAGATGCTTTAAATTCATTGCATGACATTCTCACCCTAATTATTAGCCCACACTGGGAATAAAAGCAGCACCCTCATCCTCAAGTTATTATTTTTTTTCCTTCCTCATTTTTATTGCACATTTACATAAAACTTGTATGCCTTGTACTTCTTCCAGGCTCGCAAGTTTATAAGGTTTCTTTTAACCCTTTGCTTCTCTTTACACAGCTATGCAGGAGGTCTAATTTGCTCCTGCAGAGGCTAGGGAAGGGAGGTGGCAAGAGAACGAGACAGCCATGCCTGGGGTGGACGGTGGGGCTGAGTCCCTTGGGTCTGGAAAGCAGGAAAGGAAAACCTTTGAGGAACAACTTTTTGGTGAGATTTCCAGTGTTTCCTGCTCCTAATTGGACCAGAAATATTGCAAGAGCAGATCTTTCTCAAGATATTGAGGTCCAGCCCCACACCTGGCAACACAAACTTACAGTAGATGGTTGAGAAAGGGAAAAAAAACTCTTTGAAAAATGCCCTGACTCTCATGAAAGCCCACTGTTTTTACAGTGAGCGAGAAGAGGAAGAATGAAGTGGGGGTTGTGGTTTCTACCATACGCTTAATATAAGGAGAGCTAAAGAAAGTATGACTGAAGGAAAGAGAGGGAAGGAAGGAAGATTAGTCAGTTAATAAAGGAGATTTATGTTAGTGATGGTAGGTAGGCAAATTGCCCTGCTAAATGGGGTATGGACTTCTTTTATGTGGACAGAAGAGTGCATCAATTTTATTTAGCTGGAACAACCATAGTCTCGTCCTCGAGGCCTTGGCAGGAGGAAGGGAAGGCACCCACCGCGCGAGAACCCAGCGGCACGGTCCTGCCTGGAAATTCCTGGGCAAAAATGCAGGCAAGTTAGGAACAGCGCTGTCATTTGCGTGTTAGAGACCTATTTTCCATTGGGCAGTTTTGCAGTGGAAGGTGGATTAATGAGGAGTATCTTATACTGAGGTTTTGATCAGGGCTTGGGAAACGTTTTGCTTTATCTCATGAGTCCCCAGCCTTTATTCAAGCAACCTGCTGCAGAAATCCCACTTTTTTGGTGAGTAGCTTAGGAGGGAGACGAGGGCTGAGCAAGGCTGTCTGGGAGATGTACTTTGGAGCCTGAGAAGGTTTTGGTTGATGATGAGAGCCCTCTTTGCCATCGTCGTTGTCAAACACAGACTAGCAAAAAGGTGCAGCCACATGAAGCACAGACAGACTGTTGGTGTCCAAAACGTGTCTAACGCACACTCTTTTGGGTTGCTTCTCCAGTGTGCTGGGATGCCTGAGCATCTTCCCTTTCGCTCTTGCAGATAAATCTAGGTAGCCAATGCCTAATGAATTTACCTGGTATTCATGATTTGAGCGTATATGATGCATGCTCCTGGCTACACATGGATTTCTGGGGATACATGAGTTGTTCTATATGTCATTATTAAATTGGGTGCTTTCAGCAGGAATTTAGCTCCTCATGTTACAGATGATGAGAGCTGATGAACTGGTGTGCATGTGTTATGATGTACCGTAAGTCACGAAGGCTCCTACTCCAGGATGGGGTTTGCCGGCACGTGCCCATCCAAGGTTAGGAATTACAGAGGAATTCTCCTCCTCCACCAGCCATGCTGCCACGGCCCCACTTCTCTCCAAGCCCTGACACAGGTGTAGTGACAGGATCAAGGTCTTATACACGAATCAGAGTAGAGCAAAATGCAGTTGTTCTCCTATGGATAGAAATAAATAATACCCTGTTGCCAGTAATTCATTTATCATTTATGCACTTGAATCTATACTCACCTAAATCCTATACATATGTCCTTAAATGCCTGCAGAAATCTCAGATTTCTCCTCTTCAATTACAGGTACCATATGAAGCCTGTTTTCTATTAAAAAAAAAAAAAAAGTATTCAGAAAAATGCATTCTTTCTCAATCCCTGAGCCATTTGGCGCTTCAGAAAATCATTGCAGAAGTGTGCTTTGCAAAGCCAAATATATTTCCCTTAAAAACCCTCCCTCTTTTCTAGTGTCTTCTGGGAAAGCAGCACAGACAAATGCAATGACAAGAGTAAAAAGTGAGTGGGGAGCCAGCAGAGGAGCAGATATTTGCAAAAGGTGAAGGTGAAGGTGGGGGCCAAAAGAACTAGGAAAAAGAATTGCCGTCACCAGCTCCTTTCAGGTGAGGATTTGGGACAGCCACAGGTTGAATACCCCTTTTCTTGTTGAAGCCTGTAGATGTACAGAAGTTGGCTAAGGACTAGCAGCAGCACATATAAATGCCTTATGTTTAGTTTTGAGAAAAAAATCAGTTTTCTCTCTCAAAAAAAATCTTCAGATAAGGTTGAGGTTAGGGTTCAAAATAATAGGAGTTTGCCTGCCTTGGCTGCTCCTTCCTGCCTCTGCCTTCTGTTAATATATATTAAATAACAATAGGATAGTGTCTAAAGATGGTTTTTTTTCATCATTTTAAGGCGACATCTTTAAGGACTTGAACCCAAGTCAATTGGCAATGTTTCCTTTTTTTCTGTTGGTTTCCGAGGGATGGGGACTGAGCACCAAGATGTTTCACTAACCCCACAGCAGTTCGTGCCACCCCAACAGGGCCTTTTAGGAGGTTTTTGTCTGCACTACGGAAAAAGCTCACGTCCACCTGCATTAATAACAGCACCACTCATGAGAAGCTTCCTGCCATCTTCTCCATTACAATCTAATACAAATAAAACTACACCTTTAATTTTCATATCAAGGTGTCCACATCCCTCCTGAGAACTTCAGCAATCACATAACTGACCTAAAAATTAGACAGAAATGGTAGCTACGTTATTTGAGATATTTTTAAGTGGAACAAAAGCAGACAGTTTCAGGATTAGTCACCTCCTTATCGTTTACAACATTCAGAAAAATGGGAGCTGATATTAGGTTTTAAACAGCAAACAAATTTTGAACTATCTCCATTTTGAGAACCCAAGTGAACCTAACGCTTCAGGGACTTGCTGTTGCAGCATAGGATCATTCAACAGTCAAATATTCAAAATAATCTAGTTGGAGAAACAGCGCCCAAACTGATGGCATAGCATTTTATAGGAGAGGAAAAAAAATGGAAGCCTCTATCATCAAAAATAATTTAAAAAAAGTCCAGAGAGAGTGACAAAACTTCAGATCCTGTGCTGTTTCATATCACTGCATGTGGGCAGCATAGAGGACATACGGTATCCCGCTTCCCCTGGACCCCGTGGGCTCCGTCCAACCTGGGGTTATATTTTTCCTACACGTATGCAGTTTTTGCAGATGGGTTCTCTTAGTTTCGTGATTAACTGCAGTGCTCATGCTGTATTACGCACGGCACCCATTTGGGGGCGAAAGACGTTCTGAGAAACAATCCATTTCTGTTTTCTGCACCAAGTCTCTGCTTGCCCCCGAGTGAGCACAACATGCAGCACTTTATTTTTTCCTCTGACTCCTCCTAAATCAGATTCACTTTTGCAATTTGGGTTTGGGGTTTTTTTGCAGATCCCCTGTGCGGAACCCTCTTTGGTTGGAAGCTTGGTAGGGCAGCAAAGCAAAAGCGGATTTAGAAGGATTTTTTTGCTTTGTCAGGTGATACATTACGTCCTGGCCTTCGCTTTGCCCCGTGGCACCGAAGAGATGGAGGACGTGATCCATTAATGGCCACTAATGCCCGTTATGTTTTATATTAAGCAACGTGATCCTACAGTCAATACTTGCGAGTTTTGAATAAAACATTTCGATATTCCAGAATCAAATGATGAATCTGAAAGGGTGAATGCTGTGTTTTGAGCTGTAAGACATGCAGGCCTGCTCCTACTGCTTTGCTTCCAGAGAGGGTGCAAACCATGAAGGCCTCCCTTTCCATGCTGTAATCCACAAGCATCCAGGAATGATTCTGCCCAACAGGTTTAGAAATACTGGGGGGCTGCGGGAGGCAGCACATGACAGCATGTAAACAGAGAAAATCAGTTCTCTTCAAATTTACTATAAAACGTTCGTGAAATGTAATTGCCTTAATAGCACAAACTAAAGGCATTCAGGTTGACTGAAGTTTTACTCGTCTGCCATTTATTTTATACGAGCGAAAGTTGAAGGAACGCGAGTACATAATGCGGTGTGACACCTAGCATCACGCTACGCAACGTTATAGCCGCCCATACCCATCGACAGGCGCCTACCAACCACGCTACTAACGTAAGAAATCTGTGAATAAGGTGCTATTGATTTGCACTGGTTTTTATAAGCATTATAAGGATATATTTGACCTGCTCTCTAAAGGATGCACATTTCCTCCTCTCCAAGCTGCCGGCTCGCTCGCTGCGAGCGCATTGCAAAGAGGTGGAAAATTTCCCCAGTAATCACCCTCGCGTATCCAAATACTTCTCTCCTACGCGCAGCGGGTTAAAAGTCAGGGGGCCGTGTTTTTGCAGGACCTCTGGAGAGCCGTGCATGTGCGGCGCGGCGCTGGGGCGGCTGGCAAAGTTCAGCGGCCCCGGCCTCCCGCTGCATTCCTGCGCCTTACCGGAGGTGGCGAGGCAGGGGGTCCGAGCAGAGGTTACGCGGGGCCGCTCTCCCCGCTGCAAACAGGAACCTCCAGCAATACTAAACAAATCAGGCTGCCAAGGTTTTCTCTTTTTTTTTTTTTTTTTTTTTTTTTTGTTCCTAACTTTCCCATAAAAAGATTCAGGTAAATGTAGCATGACGAGCCAATTTAAGCCAATTTCAAAGTTATTTGAGTAATTGGTTATTAAGATAACACTCTCAAATTTCAATTCAGCAATTATCCTCTTAAAGATACAGAATGTAAGTATAGGAAAAAAAGCGTATGCATTAAAGCTACAGAGCCCCTTTTTTAAAAAAATGAGACGCATAGGCATTTGAAAAAAACGTGTAGTTTTTAATCTTGTTGAACTGAGACTTATCTTCTAAAACGCGCAACCCTTCTATGTTGAAAGCAAGTGTTTCTAAATTTTGGAAGCAGAGTTGACTATTATTAGTGCTCATAAAGATTAAGAGACTAAGTGAAGACCCTCCTTTTAATATATGTAAGCTCCTTACCCATAACTTAAGAACCACAAGGGGACAGAACATTGTCTTCCCACAAGGCTGCACTGCAGACTGATGCAGAGTGTGATGATGGAAATAATGGCTTTGGCAGAAGTACTTGGTTGGGAGCCAATTCCTCCATCCTAATGAATGGTGGAATTACCACAGAAAAGCTTTATAGTTAAAGAAAAAAAAAAGAAAGGAAAAGGGAAAAAGGCGCAGCTTATTCCCAGTTAATCAACCCCGCAGGATGGATGGCCATGACCAATTATTATTCCCAGATACTACTGGTTAATCGCAAAGCGCACAGTTAAAAGGACTTGCGTTAGCTATTTGGCTGCTAAAAGCAGTAGTGTAGCAGCTGCGAATGTTCACCAGAAGATTAAGGTTATGCAAATGCAGTAAAGTTTCCGAAACTAGAAAAGTTGCCTTTCAGAAAGGTGAAAGGTTTTTGGTCTCATGGTGGCACCAGACCTGGGCTCAGGAAACGTCCACGGCAGCAGGATCCTGCTCCCTTTATGCGGTCCAGCTACGCCCCAAGGCAAAGGTGACTTTCTCCTGATGAAAACTAACCAGCTTCCACTGGAAACTTCAGTGGAGCCAAAAAAGCCAGTTTTCTCCAGCTGAGAATCTGGCCCTTTTGTGTTCAGAGCATTTAAAATAATTAAATGATATGTTAAGACAGCAGAAAGCACAGTGCAATGAAGACTGGAAAAAAATACTTCAGAGTTATTTTAGCTTTAGTCTTTATGTTTATTTTTTGTGACTGGGATTGTTCAAATAATATGTCTCTAGTGGATACAGTAAAAATATAGATTCTAATTTGAATATAGATAAACACTGGATTATATATCCAAAATATGCTGGTATAGCATATGCAGTACATGCTACATGTTAACACCAAGTATTACGTAACCGCAGTACCAAGCCAACTTACTTTTATTGTGCTAATGCATTTTTTACCTCCAAACATTAATATTTTTATATCTATATATATGTACTGCTACAATGCCATATTCTCAGATTTTACAGTTTCGCTGCGTTTTTCTGGCAGAGGTTACAATGGAGGAAAAACGCCAACTGGAACATGTCGAAAAACAAGATCATAAGGTTTCACTCAAGTTGCTTAAATTATTATGTAGGAGGTATATTATCGACCTTTTAATAAAAACCTTTACAGTCTCCATGGAAACATTTTTACATTGACATATAAAAACATAAATGGAAAAAAAATGTTGTAAAAAAACGAATCTGGTCTCCTGTTCATAAATTAGAGGCTGTCCTTACGGCGCAGTGCCTTATCTTCCTTCGGTTATGCAAATGCAGCTGTGCAATGATGATTCATTAGCTGAGCATCTTACTGTAACCTGTGTAGTAAGCCAAGGTATTCAAGTTGTTTAATCCTAAAATAGCACTAACTGTTTCTGCAACGCAGCTTGTTACCCGCTTTTACACTGGTGCAGAGCATTAGGGTGTTTGGGCTTTGGTTAAAAGTGCAGTGGCTCGAACAACACTTGAAAGTACCAACTCATAAAATTTGAAGCTCACCAGCAAGTGCTCTCCTGGTTTTCTTTCCATTTAAAATCAGAGAGAGTCTCATCCTAATGGGACAGAAAAATCCTACCGTAGCCTCAAAACCGTGAGCATAAGCACGAGCGTGCTTGGGAGCTGCTTGGGAAACTTGCAGCCCATCGTTTGCGACGAAGACCCATCTCTCGGTCTGAATTCGGGAGCTCCCCGCCAAGGGCGACTGACGTCCCTCCAGCACTCGTGACGTTTGCCGGCGGCGATATGCCATTTCTGCCATTTGCAGCTCCAGCGGCCAGATGACAAGACGCAAAGACGTGAGGATACAGATTATAACAAAAAGAAAGGAGTTCGGGGTGTTGAAAGAGGAGCGCAATAAGAAGGATGTAGAGATTGTTTTCCGAGACGCATGGCTGCTTCCTCAGTTTGAGCACAGCCCTAGATGTGCTTTTATTTGCCGATAATTCCTGACGTTTCTCTTTTAGTCTAATCTCTCTGTTCCTCCTCTGATCAATGCAGGTTTCTGCAGCCGTTTGCAGGACTGTTCTTCACGCGAGTGCGCACGAGGTTGAAGAAATAAACTTGTCCAAGTTTACTAAAATAAGCAGAAGCACTATTCAGAGAAGAGCTAATGATACATTCATCTGTCTCATATACCAAGACAAAGAACAATAAAATTCTAAAAGAAAGCCACCAATTTGCAGGTTAAAAAAACCCAAATAGACAGGAGTGATTAACATGTAGATTTTAAAACGTTTATGAATAGTTTTTACGAATTGACCTATGTAATGTTTTCTGAATACAGTAGATACATATAGATGAATCCCATAAGTACATAGAAAGCCCAGTGAAATTACTGAATGACTTTGGATATTCTTCAGCAGCATCAGATAACTTTTAAAGGGAATTTAATATCAAACCAATTAACCGTCCTTCCATAAGCAACAAGAAGTACAATATTTGTGGCTCTGTCCATACACACACACACTTTAGTTGTTCAGACTTGCTTTTGAGAGCTCTTTTTTTGCAGTTCCTATCTGGTGTAGCCCATGCTCACTGCGATTAACAGGTGTCTTTCCACTGCTTTCAGTCGATGAATCTAACTTGAACATGACATCCTAGATTTTCATAACTGACCAGCTTTTGCTTTGTGGTGTTAACTAAAACTGTGAAGGAAACTGATTTTTCACAAAGTGCTCAGCACCAGTTCCCGAAATACCAAAACCTCCTGAAACTGCCTTGTTCAGTCTGACTCAGAACAAAAAAGACAAAAAAGCTGCTATGCAAACCTGGAAAGATGAAAGGAAAATATATGTGTGTATATATATATATATATATATATATATCGATATGTTATGAAAGTTTATACATACACACACAGGCACAAACATCCAACGGCATAGAGCTCCTCTCTGCAATGCCTCAGGGCTGAGCCAACACCGACCTTCAGGTTTCGACCTCAAGCTGACGTTGTAGGATAGCATTTGAGAGCTCGGGGAACATCTCTGTCTTAAATAAGGTATTAAACAATTTCTTCAATCCTATTTGTGGCTACTATTAGTTAGAAAGATCCCACTGTACATTTAGAAAAGGCATGGGCATAACTTGATTACTGAGCTCAGGATGTGATTCATGAACACCTGCGCTTTCCGTAGCCTTTAATAAATACTACTGAAACATGTAAAGACATTTTTCCACGTGTAAGGGGAGAGCCCTTTATTCACTGCACGGACTGAACAACGATATAATGAGGTTCACATCTGGAAAAATATATCAAATTCTAGAAAATATGGTTAAAAGCAAAGCCCGTGTGTTCTGGCTGTTCACGATTAGCTGCCTTTTTCAGTGGTCCACTTAGCTAAATTTTACCTTTTTTGTGTGTGTTGACCAGTAAAAAAATACCTAAAATTTGGCCAGACGTTTCACCTGGGAAACGGTTAAAGGTCAATGTTGCTGTTCCCCCTTGCAGAGGAAGAGCCCAAGCCAGAGCACAGCTGAGCTGGCACCGCAGATGGGACAAGGTTGTGGCTCCAGCACTTGGACCCCCAGGGTTGGGTGGCTAATGGAGCCGACGGTCCCCCAAGCAGACCTTGCGGTGACTTGTTCTTCAGTCCCATCGTTCCCAGCGTGGACCACGGCTTGTAAACGCAAATTGGCCCCTAGCTACGGGCTTAATACGCGGCTGTGGGGGCCAACAAAAACGTGCCAACGTTTTTGGCAAATCTTCCCGCAGTGTTTGTGCAGATCTCTGCAGGTCATTAACCTTACATCACCAGCGATGAGAGGCTGGGCATTGCGAATGTATTTGCTCGGTCTCCGAGGCTCAGCCCTTGTCAATCCAAGCAGCCCGTGCCAGGCGCAGCAGCAGTTAAATGAAGAAACCGCTTGCCCATCCTCCTGACCGAGGCGGAAACATTGCATTGTGACTGCAACCAAGGAAAAAGGACCAGAAGAGGAAAAAAGGGGAAAACTGCCAAAGAAAATCGCTGTGAACAGCCCCCGCAGCACCTCCCACAAGGCTCCAGCACTTCACGAGCCTCCCCATGTCTAATGCCCGGCTCCTGCCTTCTCGCGCGAGGGAGGTCCTCGCCCTCTTCTTCCCCATGTGACGACGTGCTGTCATTGCAAATTCACTCCCATTCGGTCCTGGAGATGTTCCAGAGGTGGAGAAGTACACGCCAAAGCAGGTCAAATACCCTACTTCTTCTTATAACAGCCTGCGGGTTTTTTTCCTTTTTTTTCCTCGGGTTTTGCCTGCGGACACAAGGGTGCACCTATTAGAGCATCTACACTTAAAACACCAGCAATCCGTTAATCTCTCCCATAAACTCAACATCCATCTAGCAGAGGTTCGTTCTTCGTATTTGTATCTCTAAGGAACTTAACATGATTTAGGGGATGAATCCCTTGATACTTTTATATATTTCTTTTAAATAGATGGAATAATGCTTGAAAAATCACGTCAAAAAATTGTACATGCACACAGAGTACCAGAAAAAGTTGTGTGGTTGCCTTTCTGATGTGGCCATGGAGCAATGGACACAACACACCAGCCCCTTGGTCCATAAGCATACCAGGATTCAAAAATGCCCCAAACAGAAGAGTTTGCACCACAGGCAAGGCTTACAGAGTGACACCAACCCAGCTGCGCTACCTTCTCTCTTTCTTTCCCTACAAAACCCCAGGTGGGAAAATGACTATGCAGTAGGGCTAGCAGAAAGCACTTCTAAACCTGGAGGCTACCGGGCGCTGGTGGGGGCAGCTCTAGTCTTTGAAAATGGGTAGAGGGCAGCTACCTCCCTAACCCGTAACTTGGAGGGATATTTGGTCCGACGGCCAAGACCTACCTTCACAGCTCAAGTAGAGAACAGCAGCCTGGTTGACTCTCTGCCAAGAACCAGTTCTCAGCAGGATATCAGCTGGTGGGTTTTGATTTTGGAGAAAGAGGGGAAAAGCTCTGGAGCCTGTGAACCAGATCTTTTAATTTTTTTACACATATGGTTCTTAAATAGCCCAGGAGGCTGTGGTATCCCTGATTATAAGACAGTGCAGGCACCGATGCGCTTGACAAGGTCTATGAATGGTTGTGGTTGTAAGGTCACGTCTCAAAATCATCTGTGCCTGTGCATCTGATCCAAATATAAAACAAGGTACCTCTAAAGGAAAAAAATATTGGCAGCAGTAAAAGCTCGTGTTTGTGTTCAGCAGTGACGCTGGTGGCTACAACATCTGAACCTTTCCCAAACTTAATGCAAGAAACCTTAGTTTGCTAAACTGTTGTAGGAGCCCGGTAGGCACATGCAAGTCTGTCAGCATGAACTCAGTGTGTGGGATGCAAAGAAGATCCAAGCGCCTGTTGCTTATGGGCCATCTCAAACTTCATTTTACCCCTCCTTTTGACACTGAGGCTGGTCACAACATGACCTCGGTGTAGGGATCCGTAAACAAACCTAAGTGAGATTCAGAAATAACTGCTATATCCAGTTGCATCACATCTGAATTTGCTTGTGAAGCGACAATGTGGTTTTAGCCCACTTCACCCCCGTTTGGAAGCAGTTTTTATAGTGAGCAGCAAGACTGATGTTCACTGGTCCTAACCTGCATATTTTTGCGCGTGTGTATGTGTTTGTGTCTGCGATTTCCCAATACTCCTGGCTGCTACAGTGAGAGCCATTGAACTGCTCAGCATTGCCTGCAATAAAACACTGAAGGCATCTGGGTTTTTTTGGACACATGTCTTGGCATGAAGCTGTGCTTAAAGTGTTGGATTCTCTTCGCACAGTTTGGAGACCAGCATGTTTCCAGTGGAGCTGGAAACCTGTAACTGCTCGTATCCTCTGCTGGGTATTTTGTTATAGCTGAGCACTGTTTGGGTTTGTTTTAAAGTTGAAAAAAAAAAAAAATTTTAAGGGGGGAAATATAAGAAAGAACAGATGCTAATACAGTAATGTTAGAGCTAAGAATTATTATCACGGTTCAGGGAGCTATCTAACAGGCCTTTTTAGACCAAATCTGGCTTGAAAGTGGCATGAAAGCAAGTGTATTAAGTATTGTAAAGACGACGTCCCCTTCCCCCCACTCCTCTGCCTTGTGAAATAGGGTTTCTTTGATGTCTCAGGTGGCTCAGGTTCAGCCTTGTCATCTACCACCCCCATTTCACTCAAGTCTGGGGCTGCCTTCGACAAAAAGGTGTTAGCACTTGGCCACCTGTCCGTGAAGGATGAAGCGTTTTGAGCGTCTCCTTTTATTGCGTATTTTCCGTTGTGCGGGGAAGCAAGAAAATCCAGTACACTTTACTGCTATATAAATATAAAATATAGATATAGACAGACATCCTATAGCTAAGACATACTATAGCCTAGCCTTATTTAGTACCCAGACTAGGCAAAGATCTTTCACCAGGGCTCCTTCAATCCATAGGTTACTGGTTACACTGGCTTTACAGCATTTCTGGATTTCCAGAGCTGGACGAAGTGGTCAAAGAACCCCCCCAAAGTTGCCCTCTAGCATATCAGCATTGTATTTTATAACTTAAACCACTGACGGTAATTTCTCCCTTTTTTGTACAATAGCAGGTCCATCTAGCACCTATCTGGCTAGCCAAAGACACACAGATTACTCATGGAAAACGCCAATTCCTTCTACTTTTGTTGAAATGACTTTCACCCTTCTGCTATTGTATTTTCTGTTACATTTAATTTGTTTTGGTTTAGCACATTTTAGCTTAGCAAACAATTTGTATGTTATGACTTGAGCCCGTTTCAGAATTGTTAAGGATTTTTTTTTTCTTTTTCACAGTTTCTTTTCCCAACCTGTCTGTATTCAGCTCACACGCTGGGTTGTATTTAAACAGAAGATCAACTGATAATTGCGGCACCACTGCTGGCGTCGCTCTAGCGATGAGTCTGCCAGCATTTCCAGGTTGAATTTTGGCATGCAGCAGTGCAGCCTGGAAGCCAATTTTATTAAAATGAGCAGGGGGAAAAAAATCTGTTTGGCCTCTTTCACTTGATAAGAATGCAAAAAGATGCAATTTTAAATGAATAAATTACTGTTGAAAATACAGACCCCGACATGCAGGTATTTTTGTGATGTCTGCCACGGAGGTGAGGTGCCCAACCGACACCTGCAACTGGGATTGCCCTCTGGGTTGTCCCAGGCAAATTAATTACAAACCGAGGTTTTGGGGCCACATCTGAGCAGGATGAAGAGCTAAAAACTCTAAAAGCTAAACCCCAACACCCCCCAGAAAATCCACGTTTCTCAGTAAAAAACACAGACGTCTACATTTGTTGTTCTTTGAGGGCTGACATCCTACCACCTCCTCTGAAAAATGTAAAATCGCACACCAGCAGAATACGGATGATTATGTGCAGTCATATGATATTATATTTAAGCCTATGGGATAGTGATAATTATGGTTTTTAGAATGGGATCAAAAAGCGCAGATCTGCAGAGGTTCTTTGAAGTCAATATCTATTTATTATAATTACACAGCATTTTCCATCGGACCTGAAAGCATTATTCAGGCTTTAATAAATTAACATTCTCAAAAGAAAGACGTGCTTCTCCTGCTGTAATTTATACCCATTTTATAGATGGGCAATCTGAGAAGCAGGCATTTTGCATGCGTTGCTGCTGCATCTGAACGGACGCGTTGGTGCTGCTGGTCCGTGGTCGGCGCGCTGGACCACAGGCTTTTGAATAATACCCATTGAGCTCCTCAGCATACCCAGATTCTCTCAGACTTCCCCCAATTCGTCCCACCTGGGTCTTCCTGATTAGAGATGCCAAAGGTAGAACATTTTAGGATCTGATTGAATCAGTCTGCTTATCTAATGACAACAGTAGCACTTTATATTTAATACCACCTTCATGTAACAATATTTCTTGCATTTTATGGAAAGACTGTGAGCTGTACAAAAAAAATCATTCCGTACTCTTCACAAATATGAGATTAAGACAGGAGAAGTAAAAAAAGTGACTTGTGTCAGGGGGTTTAGGGAATTGAAGGTAGGGCTGGGAGAGCTGGGAGCCTGTGCTCCCTTTCTCCCACTCCGCTTCCTCAATTCCCGGGCTGCAGCTTGTCCCTGATGTGTGAGAAAGACATAAAGTAGAGCACACAAGCCCAGCAGAAATTTGAAAACAATCTGGGCAATCTTTCTAGCAGTAAAAGTAGGCTTCGCAATTGTTTCAAGCGCAATTTAACAAAGAAATATCCCAATGTTTCCATGCGATAGAAGTAAATGTGGGTCTGAAATGAGTGATACCGAGTTATAAGCAGCGTATTATTCAAAATTATCCCTCTGGCAGGAGGAATGGCTGGATCAAACATTGTCTTCGCTTGTGAGAGAAACACATGCTCGAGCCGAGGTGGTGTTGACCAAAAGTGCTGCATTTAGAGCCCAAAATGCGGCTCGTGTTTGCACCATGTCCAACCTCCCGGAAGTGCTCGGAGGCCTCCTGGAAAAGGGAGGATGGGGGTCTCGGCCACACACAGTCCCCCATCCCAACCTGGACCTGGAGCATCTCGGCCACCGCAGGCACCTGCCGCCGGAGCTGCGCCCCTGCGGGACCATCTCACTGATATTTTGCAACGCTTTAGAAATCCGCGTCGGCTCTTCCTGCTGTTTTTTAGCTGGTTTTACACTAGAGAAAAATAAGCAATGTTTTCCTCGGGTTGGCAGAGGGCAGTGTCTCTCTTCTCATGTTCAACTGGCATCTTTTTGGTAGAAACGGCTTCAGTGCTGTCCACGGGAGCAGCAGGAGCAAGGGCACGGCGTAACAGCATCCCACTCACCTAGGTTCGGTTCACGAGCCGGAGGAGCCCGCGCGCCCTCCGAGACAGAGACCCCCAGGAAAGGCTACAGCCAACTTCCTCTTCTGTGATTTTCCCTTTTTCATTATGTTTGACATTTTTGAGACTGAGCTTTGTTACAGACTATTAGCCTATGGCAGTAGGCTGGGGAGATAAGACTTCATCAAGATATAAATCACACGAAAGCGTGTAAAAATGTGAAATTCTGAGGTTGCACTGGTAGCTCTGGTTGGGTCCGCTTGAGCTCTGCAATATTTCAGGGGACTTGTGGCACGAGCCAACGTTGCAGCTTGCAGGGAAATGGGTTTGGTGCCTCGCGTCTGGGTAGCAACACTATTAAAGTTTTGTACTTAGCGTGTCTACTGACTTTGTGGGATCACTGTAGCAAGTTTTAAATGATGCATGAAATGAAGAAT